>NW_009598626.1:0-29643 GCF_000690535.1 Cariama cristata | reverse complement strand
GCTTTTCTCGCCTCCTGGGCGCTTCCCTTTTATCCCCGTGGCTGATGGCGAGCAGCGCAGTCCTCACTTCGTGCTGGTTTAACGGTGTACTTTGTTGGGGAAGCGGAGCGCTGAAGTAGTTCCCTGAGCTGGTGGCAATATCGAGTGGGTGAAACATAAACCTGTTTTACCGCAGTTATACCCAGAGTTGTTTATTTGAGTATGTTAGATGGATGCTGTGTTATATACTTAAATACAGTGATCCAACAGATCAAATAAAACGTGTTTACCCCCAGCAGACCACGAAGCCATGCTGAATGAAATGTGTAAGCAGAGAGTAACCATGTAGTTAGGCTTCCTCTGTGTGTCTTGCTGTTCCGGAGGTAGGGCATGGTCATTGTTTCTGTGGTCAGTGGTCCTGTATGGAATATTTTTGTCCCCCTATAAATTTGACCAGCTGTTTTTTTGAATCGCTGTAACCTTACAGCTTCCTAAAAGCTCTTAGCCTGGAACTCGATTTCTCAGTTTTACTGTGTGCTTGGTTTCTTTTTTTACTTTTAGTTTGTCACCAGCCAGTATCATCTGATGTCTTCTTGCTTCTGTATTGAAAGAGACAGTAAATAATTGTCCCCAATGTACATTCTCAGAGCCAGCTGCACATACTCTAGGTTTGTGTCAGGTGCACTAACTTCCATGCAGAAGAGTTCTAGTTTACATAGCAGTCTCTCAGTTGGAAGTTACTGTAGGTCTGATGAATGTGGCCCTTCTTTCTACCTGCAAGTGGGTTAAATTTCAGTGCTAGGGCCAGAACCTCCTTTCTTTTACTTCAGTTGGAGGTGTGGTGCTCAGGTGTTGCAGTGAAAGCCACCATGAAAGAATATTGCTTAAGCTCTGGAGATAAAAGGCTAATATGTTGTGCATTGATACATCACCAAGTCAGTGGTGCTTTACAATTGATGGTCACTTTCTGAAGCTGAAGTACTGGATTATAATTTAGTCATTTCTGTTCCTGTGGCCACAGCGTGGTCATTATTTGATGCTAGTAAATTAGAGCTAAAATAAAAGAAACAAAAGGGCATAGAGAAACTATTATTAGAGTTTCTAGACCTATTATTATTACAGTTTCAGTCATCCAAATACTAATAATGTGATTATTTTTGTTCTAGATTATATTCTTACAAATGACTTTCCTCACATGCTTGTACATATTCCGCAACTCTTAGAATCATAGAATCATTATGGTTGGAAGAGACCTCAAAGATCATCAAGTCCAACCGTATACCCAGTGCCACCCAGTGTCCCATGTTGACATACAGAGTGTTTTAGAAGAACAGCTGAAGCTTTCCAGTCTTTAACAATATGAAAAAATGTTCACAATGTGAACAATGTTTGATACTCCATGTGGCATACTTAATGCTATCTTGAGTAATAAATAAATAGATAAATAAATGGATCTTCTAAATATACTGGCAAATATTCCTGTTGACACTATGGAATTACTTAATAGCTGTGCCGTGGCAGTATTTAGAATTCTGTTTGGGAGTTAGCACTGTTTTGCTATGTGAGTACTAATTTGTAACAAAAACTTATGCCTGAAAAGTGCTTTCCTGAATTTCCTGGGATAAGTTTATAAGGTACGCAATAACAAAAACATTTAGGAAAACACACATTATGTCCTGTATTATCAGAATTTAGACTTTTGATTGAAGTAGCAGAGAAGCTCAGAAGTAGTTCTCTATGGAATAGTCATTTGTATCCCTTGGTGTTGGGTCAAGGAGTGGCCAAGTCTTTCAGGAGTCTGCAGACCCTCACGCTACAAAATTAAGTTTTAAGAGGGAAACAAGAACTTTACAGCAGTTAGTGCCTGAACATTAGGCCTTTTGTGTTTTGGGTATTCCTCTTTGTGTGAGAGAATAAAAATGCAGACTTTTTGGTTGATTTTTTTTCCACCTGTTTATTCATTCAGTGGTACTTACACAGGTAGTGAGCATCACAAGACATCAGTGTTGTAGCTGCTGCATCAAAGACATGTAACTGCTATACAATATGCATGAACATATTAATGTTTTGGGTATGCCTGTTAAATTGAGACTGTGTTGCAAAATCAATTATACATTGGAAAAAGATTGTATCTTTTTTTTTCCCCTCCCTTTTATTGCAGAGACATTTACCACATAAAAGAAATGATTGAGTCAGTTAAAATAAGAAGACAGTGCATGCTGGATTTCTACTCACATTATGAACATCTTTGTGCTCTTCAAGGCTCTGTGCCACTGAAAGCTGTGAAGGCTAACCTGTCTCAGAGTGCTCTTGATCTAACTGTAGATCGTATTAAAGGTGCTGATTGGGCCCCACTTCTGAATGCTATCA
Organism: Cariama cristata; assembly: GCF_000690535.1. Taxonomy (NCBI): domain Eukaryota; kingdom Metazoa; phylum Chordata; class Aves; order Cariamiformes; family Cariamidae; genus Cariama; species Cariama cristata. Next base: position 27,294 of record NW_009598626.1, on the reverse strand, counting down.
GGCATAATAAGACTCTGACTTCTATTGGAATAAGAAGTTTTCATCAACAGGGTCTTGAAGAATCAGGTTTGTAGTGATGGCTATAAAAGATAAATACGTTGATGTATGTATCTTAGAATTTGTGGCATAAAATCTTTGTGTGATTGAATAAATGGGGGAAGGAATTGTAATATCTAAGGAATTATTTCTACTTAAGAAAAGCAGCAAAAAAGCAAGGTATGCTTATGATTGCTTTTAAATCAATAGGGACTGGATTTTACTGATGTGTAATTTTTGTTGTTTACTAGGTGTTGAAAGACATAAAACTTACTTTAGAAGGAGAATTCCAGCAATTCGATCAAAAGACTTGACTGGCCAACTATGCAAAGCTGTCAAAGGTTGTCTCAGTGTATCAGATGTACTAAAAAATTTAGAACTGCAGGGTTTGCTTCTAAGGGAGAGAGATCTAATACTTTTAACAAAGGTGAGAATATATTAGTATACAAATAAATGGAAAATTTGCTTAGAACATAGAGAAGTAGCAACTAAATTTTATAAATATTTGTCACAGGCAAAGATGTTCCTCTTCTAAGATATCTTTGTGTTATCCGTCATATGAATGATTCTGCTGAGACATTTAGTATAACCTAGTCTTGCAGAACCTGTCAAAATCACATAACCTTCCCTTGCCCTGATTCATCAAGGCTTATTAGAAGGTTCTTAGCAACATCTCTGCCATGTGTTTGGGGTGTGTAACTTAGAGTTGTGACTGAAACTACTGTGCATGTCCGTGACAGAAGGAAAGTTGTGGGATGCCAAGGAGATAAAAACAGGTCTTCAGTATGTGTTACTGGAACGCTCCAGTTTGCTTGTGGATTGCTTCTAGGAAAGGAGGTTGCTGCTTGTTGCCTATAGGCTATGGCTCCTCCTGTGCTAAAGAAATGAACCAGCTTAAAGTGAGCTTTAAGGTTCACTTGTTTTGACCTCTTCTGAACCCCCTAGATTTTCTTGTAGGGAACAGAAAGAGCTCTGAGCAGTTTGGGTGATGTGGTCTTGTCTTTGTTTATATATTTGCTTTTCAAGCCAGTTAACAAACATTGTTTTTATTCTGAAGGGCTTGGCCACAGCTTCATCTCTGGAGAGTGTTTCTTTAGCCCACTGTCCAATTGGAGATGGAGGATTAGAAAGTAAGTTCAGAATCAAAAATGTATAAATATATTTCTCAGTTTTTTAGTCCTTTAAATAGGTAAGTAAGTATTTCAGTATTTCCATTCCTGTTTTAAATTTGTCTATAGTGATTAAAATAACAATCTTCACTTTATTCTACATGACTTAACAACATTTGAAGACTTGAATTTCTTCACTTGATGCTAGTAAATAGCCATACTACTTTACAATGATGTTTACACTTTTATTTAAAACAACAGGCATAATATTTGTTTGAGGTTAACTCTTTCTTGATTTGTTCATGTTTACATAAATAAACTGAAATACAGTATGTTATAGCTTCTTCAGATAGTCTTTGCTAAACACTTGTGCTAGAAATATATAATCCTAGAACATTTTAAATGTATTTAAAATATACTTTGTATTTCAACACTAGTTCTTTGTGAGGGCTTTTGCCTGTTAAAGCTGATTCAGCTTCTTAACATGGCAGTGAAAAAATGTGTTCTGATAAACTGGCTGTGGTGTATGTAGGTAATGTGCATACTTTTGTTTTCTTCAGCAATCTGTCAGAGTGTAAAGAATTCAGCTACTATCAGATATGTAAACTTCACAGGATGTAGCCTCACGTGGCGAGGGGCAGAACACACAGCAAATGTATTAAAGGTAATCACCTTTCTTAGAACCAAATGTTCACAAGAACTTAAATACATTTGGTTTTTTCTTTTACTTTCAAGCTCTAGATCCATCAAAGCACTTTGTGAGCAGCATATGTGAATACTGAAGTTAAATATGTGAATAGTCCTGAAATTTGTGACTGTACGCCAAAAGTAGCTCAGTTTACTGGTGTGGGATTTAAATATGGTACTTCTTAGTAAACATCAGTTAAACAAATAACAGTTCAGATTGATACATTTTCTTTAAGTGAGGATTAGAGCTGTAAATGTCTGACACCTGTTCTGGGGAGTGCTTCTTTCATTGTCACAAATCTTGAAAAATATCTTAAGTATTCGTAAGCATTGGGTAAGAATAATTGAGTTTACAGTTTAGAAGCTACTAATTAACTGATTAGTAAGCTTGTGACAAGTACAATATTCTAATTAATGTTAACATTGGCTGGCATGAAAGCATGTAATTTCTTACTGAGTGTTTCCTGTTCAAGATGCGTTGAAAGTGTCTGTCTGCCAAAAAAGGTAATAAGATGTTTTGTAGCCGTATTTAATAATTTGCATTGCAAAGTGGATGATCAGAACAAACCTGACTTAATTGTAATGTTTAAAAATTACTCTTATTTCTTGAACTCAGAAATGGTATAACTGTGTTTCTTATATCAGCACTCAAGCCACTAAACATCAGTTACAAACAAAGATAACTTGTGATCTTGTCATCAATAATGGCTTTGCCTTTGCATTTGGTAACAGCTTCTTTGTTTGCAAAGCACCAGGCAATGAAAAGACACGGTGAAGCTTGGGCTGAAAGCCTACGTTATAGGAGACCTGACCTTGACTATATGACCGGCTTGAGGCGGATTACTTTCAACTGCAACATGCTTGTTGGAGATAGAGGAGCAAATGCCTTTGCTGACTGTCTAGGAGAGGACCTTTGGCTAAAAGGTATTGTGAAATATTGACTCTTAAGATACAGTAGCGGCAGGCAGAAAACTTAAAATTGTCAGTTATAGTAAATGTAGCCAGAAGAGTAACTCACTATTTAGCTAGGAAAGAGTAATCTTTCTTCAAAAGAAATTTCTACTCCTCTTTTGACTTGTCAAAGTATCCAAATACTATTGTGTCGTCTACTATTGTCCTCTAGTATTTTGGAGAAATAATTTGTTCAACAGTATATCTGTACAAAATGACTGATGGTGGTGGTATAAGAAGTCATAGCATTCTGTACACGGAATCAAGTACTTACCTGTTAAAATTTGTTTTATAGTTTGAGCCAGGTGTACAGGTTACATGTATACTGATGGAAGAGGATCAGATTAGAGAATACTTAGGCAAACTGGACATACAGAAGCCCATAGGCCCTGATGGGACGCATCTACAAGTGCTGAGGAAGGTGGCTGATGTCATTTTGAGTCCACTGTAAATAATTTTTGAAGGATCATGGTGGTTAGGAGGGGTGCCTGAGGACTGGAGGATGGCAAACATCACTCCTATCTTCAAGAAGGACCCAGGGAGCTACAGGCCAGTCAGCCTTACTTGGATCCCTGGGAAGCTGTGGATGGATGTACTGCCATCTAGAGGGACCTCAACAGGCTGGAGGAAGGGGCTGTTAGGAACCTCATGAAATTTAACAAAAGGAAGTGCAAAGTCATGCACCTGAGCAGGAATAATCCCATGCACCAGAACATGCTGTGCAGCTGGAAAGTAGCTTTGCAGAAAGTGTCCTGGAGGTCCTAGGGAACGCCAAGCTGACTGTGAGCCAGCAAAGTGCATTTGTGGCAAGGAAGGCTAATGATGTCCTGGGCTGCATTAGGCAAAGACTTGCCAGCAGGCTGAGGGAGGTGATTCTTCCTCTCTGCTCAGTACTGGTGACGCCACATGTGGGCTCCCCTGTACAGGCGAGAGCTGGAGTTACTAGAGGGAGTCCAGCAAAGGGCTGCTAAGGTGATGAAGGGACTAGAGCAACTCTGATTTCAGGAAAGTCTGAGGGAGCTGCGGCTGTTTAGCCTGGAGAAGGGAAGACTCAGGGTGGGTCTCACCAAGGTATACAAATACCTGAAGGGAGGTGGTAAAGAACATGGAGCCAGGCTCTTTCCAGTTGTGCCTGGTGATAGGGCAAGAGGAGGTGGGTACAGACAAACACTGGAGGTTCCTCCTGAACATCAGGAAACACTTTCTTACTGTGAGAGTGACCAAACACTGGCACAGGTTGCCCACAGTGGTTGTAGAGCCTTCATTCTTGGAGGTCTTTAAGAGCTATCTGAACATGGTATGGGGCAACTGGCTTTAAGTGAGCCTGCTTGAGTAGAGGTGTTCAGCAAGATGACCTTCCAACCTCAACCATTCTGTGATACTGTGCATGCACAACATGAAATAAATGCCAAAGCCATGATAGTACTGTTTGATGGTGACCATGTAATTTACTGATGTGTGCAAGCAACAAACTTGTAGAAGAATTGACTCAGACTTTTTAAATATAAGTTGCATGTTTGTACCTATGATGTTACCTTGGGCAGTTGAACTAATTGGTGCCTGGGAATATTATATCTATTAGGAATTGTCAAGAACAGTGACTAAACTGTGATTTTTATGTTCCTTCCTTTGTAGTTGTTTAGCAGTTATTTTTTAATGTTGATCTATAATACTGATTTAAATTTCTAGTATTTTTCTCTGAAAGTAGTATTCTTGTTTTTAAACATGGCTATTATCGTCATGTTCTCTTTTCTCATGCTTCATGTTCTATGAAATGGAGGTTTTCAGCAGGTGTGGATTAATTGTATTAGATCTTGACTATAGGTTATGCCACTGAGTATTTTGTTTTTTTTACCTCCTTAAACATTTTAGCACTTGATTTGCAGCAGTGTGGAATATCCAATGAAGGAGCAAGGTCATTATTACATGCTCTTCAAACTAATACAACTTTAGTGGTACTTGACATAAGAAAAAATCCATTAATTGGTATGTATCTGCATCTACCTTTGTCCTCTTTGTGGTTTGTTTTTTCTTCCATTAACTTTGTGGGGAAAACGAAACTGCTTTTAAGGAAAAAAACCTGCAACAGTATTTTGCTAAACATTTTTAAAATGAGGGAAGGGAGCAGGGTAGGTAATGTGTACTGCTTATTCAATGGTCTGTTTGTTTGCATAAATACTTGTCTCATACAAGAAATTCTTAATAAGATATCTTGATTCATCCTAGATCACGTTATGATGAAAAACATTATTGAAAGAGTACTTATGAATGGAGATAGTGCTAATTCAGAGGTATGTGTTAGGCATTTTAGAGTGAGTTTGGGGTTTTCTTTGTAGCTGCCCTTGCTTTTTTTTTTTAAAGTACAACTTTGTTCAGAATTAATCTAAAACAGCTGTTCCAATTATAAACAGAAGTCTGACTCTTAAGCAGTTTAAAAAACAAAAAACCAAAACACTACGAAGGGAAAAACGAAAAACACTAGCAGCAACATGATATAGTATTGGGCATTTTGTGTGATTTCTTATGTAATTTAAGATGTAACATACTAAAACCAGGATATCCATTTAACGAAAAGAAAAATGGAAATATGTGTATATATTTGGGCATTACCATAGAATGTTAAGTAAATATTGCTGCTGGACTGCTGGGAGGCTTTCTACTGCATGTGTCTTGTTAACATGGTAATAATAACTTTTCATTAAAAAGTAAAGAAGATCACAATTTAAAATTTAAAACTGAATTTATTTTGAAACTTTTTTTTTCAATAATTTACATAGTTAAGATTTTTTTAAAGTTACTCAGGACCATCCTTTCAGATGCTAACCATCTAAGAAAACAGACTTTAGTTAAAGTACAGTACTCCTTGCCATCTTTATCTGATAGTCCATAGAGAGTTTACAGTAACATGCATAAACTGAATATCTGGACCATTTATGATTAGATATACTGTTTAAATACTGAGTCTTGTGTTTATAATACAGAAATCGGATTTGATTCCCAAAGGAGGCAGCAAACAAATGAGCATACTCTTGTTTTCACAGAGCTGCAGCAATCTCAGTTCTTGTTCTGGAACTTATTGCACTTTTGGTTTTGAAAAGGCTTAAAAGTCAGAGCTGTGGATCTGTAGGGAGTATCTAATAAACTCAGAAGTCTGTGTGTAGAATTCCTTGAGAATTAATGCAGTTTCCCACTTCAATCTCTTAAACACTTTTTTTGAGAAATTGATGTTGGTTGTGAAGGAGTACTTCGTGGCAGATGGAATCAACACTTGCAGAATGTTTCAGGGATCACATAAAAATAGCATCTGCCTGGAGATGCTCAAGATGATTGGAAAGCTGAACCGTGAAAAGAAGCAACTCTCTGGGGAGTCTCCTATGTAGTAAGAGATCACTCAACTAAAGACAGTTGTTTTATATTCATCCAGGTAGTGCAGTACCTTAAATCTTACTGGTGATGTTAGTAATTCTTCATACCTCATTAACAATATGAATGAAAAAGGACTCACAACCAGCTTGCTAAGTAACTTTGCTTCTTCCACAAATAAAAACAGCCTGTTTTTATTTGGCTGTTGTAAATAATGTTTGCTGTTTGTCTTGGGAACAGTGCAGACACTCCGAAGGGGATAATCCCCCTGTTCAGCAAGATGAACACAAACATTTGGTGTTGATGCTCTTTTGAAATGGAAACATTTGCTACCTTAATCTAGGATTTAAAGTCAGTTTTGAGCTCAGTTGCAGAAGCCTGGATATTATGAAGAGAAAAACAGTTCAGTTTCTTTGAGGTAGCATCTTGATATGCTCTATATTGAAAGTCAGCAATGTGGGGTTTTGTTTTGTTGTGTATGAGTGTTGCTGGTGTGTTGTTTTGTAGTTTTTTTTTTGTTGTTTTTTTTTTTTTTGAGTCAAAACTCAGGGAATAAATTTGTAAATTGTCAGAGGTGTTAATGAAGACAAACAGTTGGTCACTAAGCTCTCTTGCAGAAAGAACTGCAAGGACTTTCTTCACTCTGTCAATAGTCAAAATTCAGGTGTACCATTGAAAAAAAAAAAGTACAAGTAAAAACAATTTAAGAGTGTATTTGTGAGAGACCTAATGACATATTCTAAATTACGGATGTAACTGACACTCTAGTTCTTTCTATTTTTAGTAAGTTTTAGCGTAATACAAAAATTCCAGTTATTTTTCAGATTTTCCATGATTTTTTTAATGGAGTATCCAATATAAACTAAGTTTACAAATTTAAAGAAGCAGTGTTTGTTTCTTGTAGCTTAAGCTTGTCAGACAGAATAGAGTCAGTTAGCATCTGCATTGCTTCCTTTTGTCATCTGTGTACTGCCTCCAAACCTGTGAGCTTTTAAAACTATGTGCTGGTTCATTTTTTGTAGTGGAGAAAACACGGGTATCTATCTTGGAAATTATTTAATTTAGTAGGGATTTTTTTTTTTCTTTTACCTATTGTAGTTGCTAGAGATCTGGATTTCATATTGATAGAAAATGAAGAATTAAATGGACTAAGTTTAGCCTATGTGTAGAGACTTCTTGAACTCATTGTGTGAGATGTAATTTTCTGTGTGAGTCTGTCGCTTGCTCTTGCAGCAAGTGGCCTAACTCATATCATATCTCACCCAGAGATAAATAAGGAGATGCACGGATGATCATCCCCAGTACTGCCTCCAGTTTTATCTACCTCAAGTTTCAGCTTTGTATCCTGCCAAAGCCTAACTGTCATAATTCTCATGAGTAAAACTCAGTAAAGTACTGAATTTGTTTATGTCTGAGAGTGGCAGAGCTGCATTCTGTACCATCTCATAATGACACCTGTTGTGTCAACTCTGTGGTTTTGCTTACACGGAAATTATATTAAGGTGCTGCTGTGTTTCTTTACAACGAGAAGTTTGGTGCGCTTTTGAAGGGCCTCATAATAATAAGCAATCATAACTACAAAAGGTCATGCCTCCGCTGCCACAAATAGCCTGTAATGTACTGTCACCACTTGCTTACTGGGTACTAGTCACAGTAGCCCTTCCATCCTGTTCTGCATAAAAACTGATTATTTCCCTTTGCTTTTCAACAGCATGTAGGTGCTTGCCTTTTGGCTTGGGTTTTCAAATTTGCAAGAAGAGATGCCTACTGCTAATTGATGCCTTCCAATTTGATGGGCAGCTAAAACAGAGGAAAGTTGTATTATCCTAGCCGCGCTGTGTAGCTAGTATAGTACATTGTAATCGTAGATGTGATTGGGTATAATACGTGGTGAAAGTTTGTGTAGATTCTGCAAGAGACTGAATAACTTAAAGGAAAAATCCACTGAAAGGTGTATAAAACAAGTTGCTTTCATAGTCTCACCTCAAGGACTTGGTCATTTTTCAGCACTGTCTTATAATATGTTTGCTGTCTTTATACTTAGATGTTGTACAACAGCAGCAGGCACCTAGATAAGAGACAGGCTACTGGGCTAGATGAACTTTAGGTTTAACCTAGTATAGCTGCTCTTTCATGATCACAGTGAAACAAAATTAAGATTCTCTTGCTCTCAGAAGTTTCCAATTTAATTTTACTCTGTCTATTTTTTAGTTTAAAATGAACAATTCACTTGTCTCAGGAGCTAGATCCAGCTGTAGACCCGGCAAAACTTACACAAGGATTATTTGAGTCCAAAGTTTAGAAGAAAAAAAAACACCAAAAGTTTTTCTTGCCAATGATAAACTTGGACTAAACTTGGTTAGTTAGAGCACAGTAAGGGCATTTTAATCTTCCTTGTGAACAGGGTGGGAATAACTTTGGCATACTGTTCGTAGTACTCTGATGTGGCATTTAGGGCTGTCTGAATAAGCTTTGTGTTAATATCAGCTGCATTTCCTTCGATGGCTGCTTAACGCTAGACTTTGTACTAACTATAGCTTGATGCACACTGAAAAGTAAGTGACAGTGTAACTTAAGAATATCTACCTGGAATAATAAAGCTTATTGGAGCAAGGGGAGCATTTAAGAATAGCACTGTTGCTGTAAGGAAATCAAGTTTGAAGTACGGCAATTGCCTTTGATTATCACCATGTCTTAATTTGAGTTTGGAAGCTTTTACTGTGTAAGGATGAATTTTCTTTACAGGCAGTGAAAATTAAACTTTGTATTTTTTAAAATACTAACTTTATTGGTAATACAAAATCATGTTAGGGAAGCTTTTATTACTCTGGAGAACTTTGGCCTGAGCCAGTCATTCCTAGCAAGGCAGCTTTCTGAGAATGAAATGCAAAAGCCAGAGTTTCCTTTTTATAGGGTTGATGCCATTTTTTTTTTTTTTACTATAAAAGGAGAAGAGTTTTGCACAGGAGAAAGGAAAATATTGGATGGGATATTATAGTGGTGTTCTGGGAACACTTTCTGATAATGTAGCACTCAGATTCACATTGAATCTGTGTTTGAATTGGGGCTTTGTGGGATTTTTTTTTTTTTCCTGAATTTTACAATTTATTGTTAAGTTTTTGTAACTAGCAGTGTTGTCCATATATCTAACAGAAACCCCTCTAATATTAAATAAGCAGCTCTTTAAATATCAGTTACTAAAACAGTTTGTCTTTCTTTAAAAAAAAATTTCCAGTATAAGTGGCTGACATCTCCATCTTCCAAGGATGCTTTGAAAACTAGACCAAAGAAAAGAACTATTGTCCTGGGAAGTGGTCGAAAAGGAAAAGCTACTATTCGTATTGGTAATGCTGTCTATTTTCTCTGACTATACTAAATTTTGTCTACAAAATAATCTTTTAATATTTAAGAGCTTTAATTGTAAAATATATGATATGTCTAAATGTCAGTGTTTTGCAGAATACTTGTCTTCCAAAAAAATTCCATTTATTCTTAATTCAGTAATGTGTCTTCTACCATCAGTGGTTTCTGTAGGAAACTCTTTTGTTTTTAGTGCTGCTAGATATGTGGCTGGAAAAATGGTATGATATGCTGACTTAGATATGTGGAAGCATTGCGCATATTTATTCTTAGTGCATCCTGTCCACAAACTTTCACTTCTAGGAAGCTTGGCGGTAATAAGTTGCCTAGTTGTTCTGATGTTATAACCTTTCTGTAGCAGACTGTCCTCTGCCAGAACAAACAGGCATGCATTTTTTACTGATGTACAAAATGTTCTAAGATGTTTTTTGTTTTTTAACTTCTTGTAAACCTATTATAAATAGCATGTTTAAAATAATATAGGTATCTTGAATATTTATAATTAAGTAGTGATAGCTGTGATCACTAAATATTTTTCCGTAAGTTACTAAAAATTTCACTGTAATACATTTGGCTGTCTTTCATCTTTGCTCTAGTTATCTGGAAGCAAAGAAGTAAGCATAAATCAAATTGAAGTCTTTTAACAAATAAACTGTGGTGATCAGGGTGATGGAAAAATAAAATCCTGGCTTAAATATAGTTGTCGTGGTTTGGGGTTTTTTTGAGAGTTGTTTTTTTTCTTGTTGTTTCTTTGTTTGTTTTAAATAGAGGGATGAGTCAGGAGGTGAAAACTACTCTATCCTGTTTACTTGTTGAGGATGAACTGAAATTTGGAATCCCATTACCACCGTTATGCATTCTATACCATTACAAAATTAGTTGTTTTATTGATCTCAGAGAGGCAATAACGTTGAGTTCTCAGTAGTGAAATGACTAGTTCTCACTGCATGAAATATTAGGTAAACAGTTTTCTGGGCTTGTTAGTTTCTGACTTATACACAACCTGTGATGTGGATGTGATCATCCACACTAGGTATTTATTCTGAATCTACTTTGAGTAATAGTGTATGATTTAAACAACAACAAAAGACTGGACTAGTGAACATGACTTTTCATTATTATTCCTCTTAAGTGAAGATTTTGCTGGTGTTCTGTAGAACCGATCAACATGAGTAGCAGCTTTAGCTTCAGGCATTTTGGCAGTTACAAACCCAATGTTCTTCACACTAAAGCCACTAGAGGGCAGTTTGAAGCACAGAGATAGCCTTATTGACTACCCGGACTGTCTTAGCTCCCGCTTGAGACAATGGAGTTAGGTATCTGAAATTAGTAGTGTGAATAAACCTCTTTAGCTACAGAACTTTGCTTCCTTTTTTGAATGATGGTGTGTCTTTTTTACATCAACTAAACATAGCAGTTAAGTATACCAGCTTATAATTACAAGCAGATAAGCTGTCCACCCCTCTTCTTGAGAAGCAAACCAAAAGTTTTTGAACACTTAAGCAAAATTAGACTGAAAGGTAGATTTCCTACAGTCCTGTGAATTTATTTGTAAATAACTAGGTATAATGAATTATCTTTCCCCTTATTCTTGCTGTTCAATACAGGATTACCACCTAAAAAGTCTGCAAGTCCTGGGAAAAAAAATACATCTGTGAAAGATAGTTACTCACCGAAACCACTACCGCCAGGTACAAAAGGCTTCCTTCCTTGGCGGACTGCAGAACGTGCAAAGAGATGCAGGTGAGGTTTTCATAGTACAAGGGAAAATATTAAAGCATAAAACCTGCATGATAAATGTAGTGGAGAGCAGTGTTAGTTTTTTAAATTACGTATTTGAAAGTTACACATAAAATTTCATATTTCATCCATAATTTTTTCTGTTTATATAAATTTTGAGGATGTTACATAAGTTGTATTCCAGTAAGTTTTTAAAATACACAAAAAGATAGAATGATGACCATAGGAATATTCAGGTGTAGCAAGACCCACCCCAACCGAACCCACGTTGCTTGCTTGTTTTCTTGTTACTAATGATTTATCAGACTTACCATGGCTGAAGATACAATTTAGTTTTCTAAGCTTGTAGTATAGCTGATTTGGTGTCCACTTTGAGGTGCCTAGGTATTTTTTCCACCTTGTCTTTCTGCTCCATCTCCCGCAATACCAACAGAATTGTTGTGATCATCTAAGTCCTGTGAAGTGAAATGAAAAAAAAAAATAAATCGTTACACATGGAAGCCATAATATTGTTACCATGCTTCCTTTTGAAACAGTTTCTGTATTGTTTTGGTTTTTTAATGTGTTCCATAAGCCTTGGCCTCTCAAAGTGGAGGCTATATAAATATTTAAACAAAAAATTACTTAATGCTCTATCATAACTATTTTTATTAAACTTGTTTTTCAAAGTGCTGAACACCAAATTCTCCTGTTGACTTTAGTTCATAATAATTAACTAAGCGAGATGCCTATTGTAGATGTTAATGCTAGCATCCAGTAATGTTGCTCTAATTCATGATTAAGTAGGAGTGCCAATAGAGCAAAATGAGGATGTAATGAGTGTTAAAGGGATACAGGGCAGTGTCTGATGCTGGTTTTACTCTTACTGCTTCACCTGTCCTAGAATCCCGTGTTTGGAAATGGAAGTAGCAGTGGTGACATTATAAACTCACTTTTCTCAAAAGTGTTTTTTCTAACTTTAGAGGGGGGCCAGTGGATAGTACTGAAGAATTACCAGTGAAGATTCAGGTACTCTCTCCCCCACCCCCTCGCCCCTGCAATGGTTTATTTAGTAGATGAATGCCTGAAAAAAGATGAAAGTGTTCTCAACAGAATCTTACTGTCTAAAAGTTAAGACTGGAACATACTTTTAAAGTTCTGTCTTATAGGATTGCAAGATAATTGCTTATGTCAGCATTTGGGTGAAAGTTCTTTGATCCTTAGTTTACTCCCATTTCTGTATTACTGTCTTTTGATTTCTTAGCCATATGAGCAAGCTGGGTTGGAATATGGGCACAGTCCATCCAGAGGCAATAAAGAGAATTAACAGCATTTTTCTTTGAAAGGTTCTGCACTCTCCTTCTTCTCTTTCCTCCTTTTGCTTTTGGACCACATACTTGTGTTTGCATCCATCTGTGAACCGCTTTAGTAAACATAATAGCAAGGGAAAAAAAAAAAATCCCCTCTTTTTTCCTTCTTCGCATCTCATTTCCATCTCCTCCCATCCTCCCTGCCAGACCCACCAGAGAAAAGCTAGAGAACTGTGTTAGTGTGTAATAATGAATTGAATTGGCTCGCAGAAGGGTCTGATGGTTGCTGAAGTCAGCACACATATCCCCTGCTCTGGTGTGGGCTTCCCATGGGCTGCAGTCCTTTCGGAAAACCTCCTCCCACACAGGCTGTCCATAGGCTGCAGCTCCTTTGGCCCATCCCTCTGCTCTGGCATGGGGTCTTCCCTGGCTGGAGTGTGGATATCAGCTCCACCATGGAGCACCTCCTCCTTGTCCTGCGAGCCCGGTGTTCCCTCTCCTCTTTCTCACTCCTTCTGTTCCCTCCTCTTCTGCTGGTCTAGCAGTTTTTGCCCTTTTCTAAACATGCTTTCGCAGAGGCAGCACCATTTGGGCTGAGGGGCCCAACCATGCCCTGCGGTGGGTTGGCTGGAGCCAGCTGGAACCAGCTGTGCCCTGCATAGGGCAGCCCCAGCCTGTCCTCACAGGTGCTGCCCCTGCTACTAAATCCTTGCCTCATATAGCCAATATATACATACATATGATTTTTTTTTAATATGTTGTTCTGTGCAAATTTATTTGATAAATTTGCATAGCTGGACAATGTATATGCATTTTAAGGGACTGGGAAACAACTGCATTCAAAGCAAGGTTTTGGTACTATTTAATCTTTGATTTTTATGCACATTGTAATGCTGTGAGTGGGTGTGTTCTTCTTTTCTGATGTAATTAGACAGGTATTCCTGTGAAAGTGACAGTAGAAAGTGCTTCTACATCTGAAACCGAAGACACAGAAGATTTAGATGATATCATACATCATCCTGATTTGGCAAAATCATTAGATAAAGTTAATGTAACAAAATCTCAACAATTACAGGTAAGAAGCATGTTCTGTGCCTTACACTCTGTAAAGGCAAACTATATCAATTGAACTATGTTTTATTCAGAAAATTATGGCTAAGCTAATAACCAGTCATGGAGCAGGATTTCTGAGTAACTTTTAATTATCCTGCATTATATCACACAGGCTTCCGTTTCAAAATGTGCGTGTCAAATATGCACTGGATTTCCAATCTCTGAATAGTTCTTATGAAGATGTGTATGCTATAAGCATATTGGCAAATACTAAGGATGAACTTCACTTAATACACACAGCTGCAATATGCATAATGTCTCTGTTCCAGTCCTGAATCATGGTTCACAAATCTTTTAATCAGTGTTATTGCCTGTACTATTTCCTTCCAAGTATTTCCTTTATAAATGTAATTTAATGTTATTTCTAAGAGCTAAAATATTGTAGTGGTTGTTTTGTAAAAATAATTTGAAAAATAACTGAACGTGTGTTAAAGCTCCATTTTATAATTGAACTTGGTAACAAAATTTTTTCATTTGCTTTTTATTACTCCCTCTACTTCTTTGATAGTTCTAAAAAACTAGCAGTAGCAAGACTGACTTCTGCAAATGTCTTGGCAGGGAACGTTCTTATAGAAGGAAGGGAAAAACAAAGAGTGTGTTTTGGTGGCTCGGTAATGCTGCTGAGGTGCTCTAGCAGTATTATAAAGTAACACCCTCAGGCAGAATAACTAGGTTGTTTCTGAAGTGTTAAGATTTTAATTTTATTTGGAGAATCTGCACTGCCTCCAAATAAATACTGATAAAAATAAGACCTGTAGTCAGTCTGGTTTTTGTGGTGGTAGTCGTAGAGCACCACACTGGGTGAATGAACTGGTCATGTGTATAAATATTAAGACCGTATTTCTGTCTTTATGTAAGCAAAGCTGAAACTTAACTTGTTGCAGATCTATAGGCAGATCTAAAGTTAGGGTGTCTTAGAGTTACTGTGGAAGGCCAAAAGACTGTACAAATACTGCATAAAGAACTACCTGTCTTTTTTTCAGCTGATGCATACTTTTTCTTCAGGCCTACCCTCTTTCTCTAAAATTTTTGTTTCGGAAGATTTTCAAGGTTTTCACATGTTGCTGGGACTTAAAGTTGTCTAGCAGCTTTCTTCTTTGTAGGTGATTTCATATTACTGTTCATGTGCAATATGTTGACATTGTGCTGTTCAGTTTCTCCAGTGCCCATCAAGGGCATTGTGTCTGGAATCATGGAACTCCATGTCACGTGCATATTGCATCAAAAACTTCTATGCAGCAAGTACGGTGCTTTCAGTAAATGCTTGATGTATTTATTCTTGGTGTTTGGACAGGGAGGAATATTACTTTCAGGACACACTGCAGAGGCAGACAGTGTTTTGTGCTTTGAGGAAGGGTTGTCATATCGACTTATGTTGTCAGTGTTACCCGTAGTATTACATACAGAACAACCGTAAGGAAGGGATAATGTGTGATTAATTTGTGTTTGTAAAGGTCCAGATTTTCCTGATTTTCTGAATTTGAAAACCAAAATAATTTTTTAGGTGATAGTTGCCTATTTTAAACAGCCTTAAACTGTTTCTGTGCCTCACCCATCCTTTTTCTTATGTTGATGCGAAGCACAGTTTCACATTGTGTCAGAAGAGAACTAACAACTTGTCACCATTGAATTGTGAAGTCTATTCCCCCTCCATCCCTTAGTGCTTTTGCAGTTCTTGCTTCAGTCTTTTTCTCTCTTGTGTCTTTTTTCATGTTTATCTGATCATAACGCAAGTTGATTCAACTTGCTGATGTGGAGAATACTCATGTAGTTCAACAACGAAAAGTGCCAAGTCCTTCACCTGGGGAAGAACAACCCCATGCACCAATATATACTGAGGGCAGACCATCTGGAAAGCAACGTTCCAGAGAAGGCCCTGTGGGTCGTGGTGGCCACCAAGTTGAACATGAGCCTTCTTGCAGCAAAGAAGGCGAATTGCATCCTCAACTACATTAGGAGGAATATTACCAGCAGGCTGAGGGAGGTGATCCTTCCTCTGTATTCAGCACTGGTGAGGCCACACCTGGAGTACCGTGTCCAGTTCTGGGCTCTCCAGTACAAGAGAGACATGGGCATACTGGAGAGAGTGCAATGAAGAGCCACAAGGATGGTTAAGGGACTGGAGAATCTCTTCTATGAGGAAAGGCTGAGAGAGCTGGGACTCTTCAGCCTGGAGAAGAGAAGGCTGAGGGAGGGATCTTATCAATTTACATAAATACCTGAAGGAAGGGTACAAAGAGGGCAGAGCCTATCTGTTTTCTCTGGTGCCCAGTGACAGGACCAGAGGCAATGAGCACAAGCTGAAACACAGGAGCTTCCCCCTGAACAACAGGAAACACTTTTCACTGTGAGGATGACTGAGCACTGGCAAAGGTTGCCCAGAGAGGTTGTGGAGTCTCGATCCTCAGTGATAATAAAAAACGATCTTGACAAGGTCCTGGGCAACTGGGTGTAGGTGGCCCTGCCTGAGCAGGGGGTTGGACCAGATGACCTCCAGAGGCCCCTTGCAACCTCAGTCAGTCTATGGTTCTGTGATATTTTTCCAGGTTTTCAGCCATCTTAAATGACTCACATTGGCTTATGTGACTGGGTGCATTCCAGAACTGGAGCATGGTAAGTGGCAGAAGTCTATGACTGATAATGTGAGAGGGGAAGTGGAGAAGCCTTTTTATCTGCATTAATTTGGCTTAGGTACTGTCATTAAACAGCTCTTACTGCAGAGCTGCTTGAGTGGGGAGCTGCTGGAGTGGAGAGCTGCTTGAGTCGGCAGCTGACTTGAGGAACTGATCTAGCTGAAAAGTAATCCAGTGTATTTGGCTGTAGCAGGCCTTGGGACGGCCTTTCAGTAAAGTGGGACAACTAGCTGTGCTAAAACGATGGGATTGCAGAGTGGGAATAAACAGTAAGATGTGGGAACTCCTTAAACTGCCACTGTGCCAAACAAACTCTCCAAACATCCCTTGATGTGACTGAATGGCCAGACTTTCACTTTAGTATGCAAGTCTTTGAGAACTTCCCTGCATCCGTCTGCTCAAAAAGGGGCTTTAAGCATACTAATTAGTGAAACAATATTAGTTTTGTTTTCATTTAAGAAAAAACCCACAAACTTTAGTTAACAAAAAGCTTAATTTCTGCTTAAATGAAAAATAACTGATAAATATTCTTTCCTTCCACTAAAGGGAATCTGAAATGTCAGAATTGCATCTGATGAAGAGTGTAGTTGAGGAAACTCCCAGATTTTGAAATTTCAACTAAGGATATAGATGGTGAACTTCATCCTTAATATAGTTAGCCTAGTAACTCTTTCTACACACGAATACTGTGTCAATTATGTAGAAGTAGAGATTACACTACAACTCTTTTTTAAAAATAAGGACAACAATGTAATCAAGTAGAAAAACATGGCTAATTAGTTACTAAAGTTTTTTTATATTTTTAGTTTTTAACCTTCAGTTTCATACCTCTGTCTAGTGTTGAGTAATCATATTGCATATAATAATTCTGAGGGCTAGAGATCTATTTGCTATTCATCTTAAAGGCTGTCAGTGCTATCTTTCTGGACTACACTAGTAGAAGACTCAATCTTGTAGCCTGGATGTACATTTAGCTCTCTCTGAAGTATTTTAATAAATTTTTTCTGCACAAAGACTAGAGGATTGTGTAAGCTAGTGAATTTCTCAAAAGCAAATCAAAGAATAAAGCGTACATATACTTGTAATTTAATGGTGACAAATATGTTTGCACAGGTGCAAGGCATCTTTCTTTAAATGTAGGCTTCTGATACTGTTTATGAGGAGATGTAGCTGCAGTGTTTGTCAAATTTTTTGTGAAGTCAGCCCATAACCATCAAATATTGTGTACATACACAGTGTGATAAGTTTAAACAAAACTACAAAACCTCCAAATTTCTGTTTAGAATATCTTGATAATTTAACTATTTTCTAAGCCTTTGCCCTTTGAAAATATAAACCAACAATTTGAAGAAAAAGGTCGGTGCTGTCACCTTTAGAATTGTCTAAAATCTGTCGACAACAAAAATACCATAGAACTAAGGTTTCTAAAGTAGAGTTGCTTACCAAAAACAGCTAAACCCTAGAAACTTTAAAATACATATATACATATGCACGCACACTATAAACAGAACTGTAAGAATTCTTCAAGTGTGTGGTACCTGTGACTGATCCTCAAAGGTAGGTTACAGGATTCCAGCTTACATGTCAAGTTAAGAATGTAGAACATTATGGTTGCTACTTTCTGTTCCGTGCTTCTGGATCTGTAAAAGGATTTCTAGCTCCTATTATTTCCACACATTCTGAGGCAGATTGCAGTAAGATTGTGGTATTTGTTGAGGGTTCTCCTTAGATATTTGTCCCCCACCCCATGCCTGGAGGCGATTTTGTTACATCATGACAGTTAGATACTGTTAACTCTTTTCCCAAATACTGTCTTTGAAGTGTGGTTTTCCTATACTTTCTAACCTCTGAGAGTCTTTTTTTGTGTGTTCAGATGATAAAGATATGACTAGCTTTCTAGTTCCAGCTTTAGCTTGGTTGATGCTAATCTAGGGATCTTCAGAGTGGGTTTCACTGGACAGTAGTGATGGAGCCATAATCCTCACTCTGAGTGGTTGTCACTGGGAGGCCTATATCTAGGCTATTTTAGAACCTGCATCTTTGAATCAGATACAAAAGACCTCACATCCTGCAAGACCTGTGAGGACCCATTTGCATTTGTAGAAGGATTATTTTTACTATGCATTCTGTTGCACACCAGTCTTTCAGTTGATTGCTTGTATGAAATGCAGTAGTATGCTCTTGAATAAGCTTTTGATAGTAAACAAAGGATTTCAGTAGTATTTGGATCTTTGCTTCTCTGTAGAACTGATTGGTAAGGTGTGTACAAAAAGCAGTGTCTTATGTTACATATATGTGCCTGTATACAAGGTGTATAGAGAAATGAAGCAGCTTTGTATACTGTTAATTCATCTAGGCTACCCTCTGAAAAATAGAGCAGCTTGATAATTTGAACAGTTTTCATCTTTGGAACTAGAAGAGTGTGTTAAGGCATGCAAGAACAAAAATTCCTATTTGTTCTTCTACTTCAGATGCTGTAATTAAAGATGATAATACTCAGCTATGATATGAGAAAATGTATTACTTATCCAGACTACTGTTCACTGAAACTGAGAGATTCACTACTCTAGAACTAAAACTTAAAATACAAGCATAGGCATCTCATGAATAAGACTAGAATATATTTGTTAGAGGTTTGCATTTGTTTTTGTTGTTAATTCAACACTAAGCTGCTTAACTCATTCAAACAGCTTGGGATAAGAAAAACTTACTTTTTTCTGCTGAAGAACCAAGTAAAACCAATTGGAAAAAGTACAGTTCTTAAAGTTCAGAATTTTGTATTGCTGCTGTAATAGGGAATAAAACCCTGGATGAGGAAGACATTCTGAAAATCTAGGTATGGCTACTAAGGATTTTTTAGAGCTAATTTGAGCTTTTGATGAGGTAGATGTATTTAGTTAAAAATGAGGTTTGAAAAGATGAAGGGAAAGAAGAGGAAGTAGAGAACGTACATTCCTGATGGTAATGTCATAGGTGGAAGAGACTCGTGCTATAATCTCGTGTTATCTATTGCTATACTGCAAATTGGTTAAGTGAATCACACTTATTTCCACTTTTCTGTGTTAATTTTTTGCATCCTAGAGTGTTATACTGGTAGACCTCTGTCATGTATTTTTGTAGCAGATGTTATTGCTTGGAATGCCATGTGCTAGCTGTTAATTGGACATGATGAGTTTTTGTATAATATTGCATGTTGATCTGACATTTTGAGATAAGTTTCATGATAGTTTATCTGTGTTATGATAGTTGGAGCTGGAAGAATGTGTGGAAAAATTAAAGGAAGAACAAAGAGCCAGAGCAAAGGCTGAGGAACGGATAATGGAGGTATTGATACTTAACTGCTAATCATCTTTACTTTTAAAGGAGGCAACAATCAAACTATCTACTTGGTTAATTAGAAGTAATTATCAATGACCTCTAATGTGGTAGCTTCCAGAGTTTCAGTTCAAAGTCACATGGATCATTTACTAGCCTACGGGCAATGATGAAATCTGCGTTTAGTAATGTGTGTTTGTTCTCCTGATCCTATTCCAGAGCCTTGAACTCCAGGTCAAGCTACTCTTTCAGCGTGTTTCATTCATTTGGTGTATTACTTATGATGTGGGGCATCCTGACGTTTGTTTTTCTTAAGAAAGTGATTAAATCTGTTTGCAATTTGCAGCAGATGGATAGTTCTTTGAGGTTTCCCACCTTTATCATGACTTGCACTGAAAAGCTGTTTGTTGCAAGTATTTTTGAATTTGGCTTGTTCTGTCCCTTTGATTTATAAGTTTTGTTTCTGCAGGCAAAATGTCAGATGGGTTTCTGCATAGTATGTTGGCCATAGCCATCAGTTGTTGCGAAGTGGTTTCGCATTATGACAGAACTGAGCTAACAACTTGTCACAGTTAAATTGTGAAGTTTATTTCCCCTCTGTCCATTGTTGAGGATCTAAAAAGATCCTTTAGCATCAATAAGCAGAATTTCTTGTAATAGAGTTGAGTGTAAGACAGTACAAATGAATGGATTTGGTTCTTAGATGTGATCTGGAGTGGAATGAAAGTGGTGGTACCCTTTGGAACTTGAGTGATAAGTGGTACCCCACAGTAGAGGGAGCCGATACCCACAAAGGACTCTGCACTCTACAAGGTTCATTGTAGTCCTCTGGTATGGCCACCCCTACCCTCCTGTAATGCAAAGTGCACCAGTGGGCTCTGCTGGATATCTGTAGTTGGAGTACTTAAATGTTTTTTAGGCTAAATCCCACTGCAAGAAATCTTTCTTTGTCATGCTAGACTGCTTGGACCTAGCACCTTATCTCAGGAGAAGGGATAAATTAACTCGCAGTAATCTCTAAAATTGTTCATTTTAATGATAGTTTAACAGCTACAGTGCACTACACAGATGTATAATTTTTTGTCCTTCTCATAAAAGATGAAATCAGGAAAGTCTGTGGTAGCAGTGATTGCATAGCTGTAATCTTAAATGAGTATCTGAGTTAATGTTTCCATCAAACACAAAACCCTGTGTATCCTACAGTTATCATTCAACTTTCAGTTTGTCATTGATATGATTAATATTCAATGTGGAGAAAAATTGGATCATCTTAAACTTTCAGTTTTGGGATGCGCAGTACAGGGGATATAGAGGGGTGAATATAAGGAGAGCATTGGCCTTCATTAAGTTACTTTGGGTATTTCTCTTCGTCATACTGCTCTACAGGCTTGCAAAGGTGGGGTTGAGTATTTTGGGGTTTTTTAACTGACAATGAAAGAAATGACTTTACCTCTTCTTCCCCCGCCCCGCCAGCTGGAAATGGAAAATGCAAGATTAAGGAATCTAAATATCTCCCTATCTGAGGTTCTTCATGCGCAGTCAGTAACCAACATGATTTTGGAAGATGAAGGTGTTCTAGGCAGCATTGAGAACTCTTTCCAAAAGTTTCACGCTTTTTTAGACCTCCTTAAAGATGCTGGGTAGGTTGTCACTTTACTTAAGTCTTACTGTTTCTGCTGAGATCTCTTTCCAAAATTATCCTCTCAATGAAGTATGCTACCTTCTCCCCCCCAGATCTCTAGGACTGTACTCACAAAGAGCAAAGGAAGAAAAGTGAATTCAGTCTTTTCTCAGTGGGAGAAACAAGACCCAAGCACTGTCCAGCTGAATTCATATATCTGTCTTTGGGAAAGGCTTTCAAGAAGCCCATTGCAAAAGACAAGAAAGCTCCTATTAAAGCATGTTTCCAAGTCTCTATTGGCTCTTAGCATTCCTATGATAGAAAAGGCTCAAAATGCAGTTGACCTGGCTTCAGAAAGTGTCCTGTTGCATTGGCCCCCTTTTACTAATTGAAGTACAGAAATCTAGATGGATGAATCTCGCCTCTGTACCTAAATTCTGGATTATTATTATTATTATTATTACTTGAAATATTTTAGAGAGCATTGATTGAAGTTTGTTTTAACGGTCTGCCCCTGTACCAGAGGATAGTTCATCCTTCCCATTTGCCAAAGAATTTCATCTTAAGTTCTCAAACCTGTTTTGTAAAGTTATGTAGCCAGGCATGGCAATCTTGTCCAGGAGAATGAAGGAATGATATGAAGATAGATTGTAGTCTACTCTACATGTTCAGAGAAGACCACAAAAGATTTTATTTGCCCTCCCTGCCTCCTGCTTCCATCCACCTCCAAATTGTAATAATGTAACTTAATGTAAAGTTCGCCCTGAGGCTGTGTTCTAATTTTTTGCCAATCACTTGGTAGAGTTGCCATTGTTTTCAGACTTTGGGGGAAGGGAAAATGCTTTTTCACTACATAAAAAATAAATTTTTCAGATGGGCCCTACATCTATTCATGATCATAGGGAGCAGCTCCCAATCACAAAGACTGCTCTTCTCAATAAGCTTCTATATATAACATGCTGTGCTATCAACTGATGGCTGCAACTTCTTATTGAGGCTTAAAACACCCAAGTGGTAGGTTTGGCCAACTTGTAAGCTGGCAGGTGAAACCACATTGACTGTATTTGTGAAGCATGTAATTGGATTTCGCTGTTAGAGATGATACTAGTTTTGGAGATGTGCACCAATCTTCTGCTTGAATGCTAGAGTTCTAATCTTTGTTCTGCCTGACAGGGAATCTGCTTACCAGCATCCTGCTCTGAGATCAATGCTAACTGGGAGAACTTCATTCTTAGTCTTCACTCAGTGTTATGAGGCTGACAGTTTTGAACCTGCATGCTAATTTGTGCAAAGATAGGAAAATACCTTTAGCTTTCATCTTTATTAAGCTATTTTGGGCTTCTCAGAAAATAATGGAAAAGCTATCTTCAAAGCTTCAAACAGATTCTGTTTCTTCTTCTGGTTTTGATTGTTTAGGTCTTTCGCAGGGTAAGAATTTTTTTGTGTCATTTTCTATTGTTTATTTTACAGACTTGGACAACTTGCTGTATTAGCTGGGATAGACCAGTCAGATTTTGGTCTTTTGGGGCATCCACAGATGAATTCTACTCTCAGTAAGCCTGCTAACATGCTAAAGGAGAAGTCTTTTGAAGAAGAAAGACAGGAACATACCCAGAATAACAATGTAAGTCTATAGAGGGAATGCTAGTGGCAATGCACTTGATGCTATTTAATGTACTTTTCAGCTGTTACCCCCTCTGACTGAGAGTGATTACCAAATGATCCATGAAGTGATTATTGCAATGTTTTGCTCTAGCTTTATTTATACAGATCATAATAATTAAATGATTACTGTAAGCTTCTTAAGTGATTGCCATTTGGAACAGAAAACAGTATTTTGTAATGTATTAAAGAAAGTGTTGGTGGTAATTATGTTGTTTCTTATTCTGAAATACGAAGTTCCAGTAGTGGTATGCATCCATTGCAAATGGAAAATACCATAACTAGGTTTTTTTTAGAAACATTTACAAGTGATGTATAGTGGTTTTAAAAAACTTAGTCTGATAGTAGAAGGTAGTACAATATGCCTATTGAAAAGCACGAATTTTCTTTTAAGTAATTGCAGTGCATATGTTCAGTCCTGTTAGATTTCTACATGGACCACGCTATGAATTTCAGGCAACTATAAATTTGCAATATTAACAACATAAGTTTTTAGTTTCTACTCAATAAGTAGAAAACTTGCTGGATTTTTCAAGGGAGATACTAAAGTTCCCTTAAAAAAAAAAAAAGACCAGGCTTAAGTTTTTAATGCAATTAAAAATTAAGATACTAAGAGAGCCTACAGCCTTGTCCAAGTTGGATAAAACTAAGAATCGTTCTGCATTACAGTATGTTTCTTATACTCAATGTCTTCCCCATTAAGTGTTCCAAATTCCTCAAGAACACCATGAGCTTCTAAAACATTACTGTAAGAAGTGTTAAGTTTCTTTTAATGGTGTGGAAAGCAATTTCCAGTTTTGCAGTTTGAATATGCGAAAATTATTTGGAGTAATAGAGCAATTCTCATTCTAGGTTCTTTGACATTTGTTATAGTTTGGAATTCCACCATGTTTTCAGCTGGCGGACTCTTCTGCACTGTGACATTAACTTGTTCATGCAGTGTGTTTGAGCCGTTATTTTTGTAATTCAGCTACATTTGAAAGCCTGAGCTTAAAGGTTTTTTTAAGTATACGTGGCAAAGGACGATTACAAAAAGCTTCACCTAACACTTTACTGTCATATTTACCTCGTGGTATTGGTTAGTTCAGATTCTTGTAGCAGCTAGGTATTGTGGGATAGGCTATTGGGACCACACTACTGCGAACTGTGAGCAAACATAATGAGTTGCAGGTATTTCAGAACGATAGACATGATTAGGCTTTGGCTTCTTCAGGTTAACTGACACATTTCTGTAGTAGAAAGTTCAAGCTAGATGTGAAACTGTAATGTGCCTACTCTCTGATTATCACCCTGCCAATCATCTGAAACTTGCTTGCTTTGAAAGGTAATAAAGGTTGTGTGGTTGCTATTATCTCTGAATCCTTTCTATATTATGTAAAGACTTCATTTTGCTATGCGGATTTTAGTTGGCAGTTGCAATACTGGATTTTTTTTTCTCTAGTCGCATCAGTATCTTCATTGGAATCTCTTATTTCAGAACAGAGCTGGGGACGTCCAAGTTTCTCTTCCTGGCACGTTTCAGTCCCAGATGGGTGTGAATAATGCCTTCTCTGCTCTTAGAGAAATACAAGAACTTCAGACTGCTGGGCAGCAATATCAGCCAGGTTCATGGACGGAAAATGACGCTCAAACACTTAACCAAAATAAAGAGGATAAGCTTCGAAATAGTACTCCAACTTTCTCTGAGAGGAGAGTCAAACAAAATGAACAAGCAAAAGGACATCACTCAGCAAGGCAATTGGTTACCAGTCTGCATTCAATTTCTGATTCCAGTGTACAGATTAAAAGTAATGGTAGTGGAATATCCAGTGGTCCTTCTGGTGAAAAAAGCAAAAATTGTTCCTCAAAGAAATACATCCCTAGAGCAAAAGAAATGGCAATTCCAAATGGTGGAACAAGAGGAGATCAGAGTAGACTGCAGACAATAAACCGCTCTGGAACTGATACTGTAGGATCTGGCTCTGAAATACAAGAAAGTATCCAAAGTGTTAGCAGCATTTGAAATGATTCTAAAATGTTTGGACTGTTCTTTACACTTGCAAGATTAAAAATAAATTTTGGATGCCTCAGTGTAGTGTTTGAATCTTTTGTAAAGTAATATAGGCTTTATAACCTTTTAAAGCATTGCATGCTGTTTAGTGTTCCTGTTTCATGTTTGCATCACTTGTCACCAGATTTTTATTTTTGGAAACGTGATGCACTGGTAGAACGGTACCCTTCAGTTTGTACTACATGCAAAGGATTCCTGGCATATGGATTTTATTGTGTATCATAGATCTCATTATAGAGTGTAAATTGTTTGAGCTAATAAAATTAATTTGAGTACAATTTTTTCCAGTGTTTATTTCCAGTGTATTGCAATGGAAGTGGAGAAAATGGTTTTAGGGCAAACATCGATTCATGCCTAACAGTGTATCGGTATGGCATTCCCAAAGGTAGTGGAAGTTTCAGATTCAAAAATGAGCCGAGAAACACCTCCACAAGAAATGTTTAAATACAAGCGTTCTTCCTTATTGCCATGACTACAGATCATAAAATAATACATGTTGGAAGGGACCTCCAGAGAATGTCTAGTCCAACTCAGGTTGCTCTCAGGACCTAGAGAAATTTGAGAACATAAACCTAAAAGAATATAATTGTTTTAAAATTCCTGGGGTTTGACCCCTGGCTGCTTGTTCCTATCCTTTTGCACAGGCAGCTGATTTGCAGTTTCTGGACTATGGCACAGAATAACATGTATTTTGATTTGCCTCATGTGGCATTTTGTTTTGTACCAGGAATAATAAGAAGATGCACTTCAGTATGGCCCTGAAAAATAAAGCAGTATCTTTCTTTATATTTGTACACTTGCGTGAGTGTCCTGAGAAGGCAACCAGTCAAAAGCCTAATAGAATAATTGTATGTTTCCTTCACTAACTACTGTTCTGTATATAAATGGCAGTTCTGTAAAATTAAACTTATTAGGAAGGGTTGTAGAGATGAGGAAGATGTTAAACATTTAAGCAAGTTTTAGGAGAAGTGTTTTTAAGCAACATAAAATTTGCATTTAGAAGAATGAAACAACTTAAACTGTTTTAGTTTAGGGTTTAAACCCAGGTCATTTGGTTCAACAGTGGGAGTGACTTTTGCTTTTGAATGAACCAGTCAATTTTATTTTCTTAAAATAACTTCTTTCTATGGCTTTTTTCACATGCATGTACTTGTGTCAGTCCTGATTTAAAAGAAATTTCTGAAATTGCAATAGCAAACTGTGAGATTGGGTAGTAGAATCTGACATACAATGCTTATATTTATGAGAAGTTCAAATGTTGAAATCTTCATCACTTGTACAGTGGTCATGAAAAGCTGCCTTTTTAAAAAACAGATCAAATTTAAATATTTTGCTGTTGTATTTCACTGTTTACAGCGTTAGCTGAGATTTTGAATGATCATAATATTTTAATGTGTTCGATATGGTCTTTTTTTCTTGGCAATGTGTATTCCATTTGCAGAGTGAAGCGGGCAGCGGGAGATGGCGCAATGGCAGATGTTTTTCACATACAGGAATTGGGCAAGATGATTTGGGCTGAACTGGGGGGGGGAATACTGCATGACTTTCTTTTTACTCTGTCATCTGTTGTCAGAGTTCTGGAACACAGAAGATCTGTAGAAATTCCTGACTCCAATTGCTTGATAATTATGAAGAAACTCATGAATCCTCAAATGGAAATTCTCTACTGAGCAAATAGCACAAGATTACCTTAGCTATTGCAGTATTGCACAAGTAATTGCACAATGAAAGTACATTATTTATACAGACTTTGTCACTTCAGAATAATAGCAGGTACTATATTAATCTAGGCAATTTTTTAGATATTCTCCCAAATATTTGAGGTCTATTGCTGCAGTCAAACAGATTCTCTGCTAGTGACTTTGGTTCGATTGAACAAATACATGCAATCGGTTTCTTCAGCATTAAAATGCTATGTGTTCCCTTTTTAAAGCTAAAACTAAAGCTAATCACTGTGAAATGGATAAAATTATAAATTCAAAAGTGTTTGGATTTGTGAGGTTAGGAGTTAAAAATATGTTATTTGTCCCTAAAAATACTATAGAGCACTTAAAACAGTTTATGTATTGTATACCTGTATTCATTGTATTGTATGCAGGTGGCATAAATACCTTCTATGTTATATACTACTAGTATTTGCTTTTAAAGTATGAATTATGTCAAAAATCATCATTTAAAAGCAAAATTGACCAGGCAGTATAAAACTTCAATGGGTATATTTTCTCCAGTGGGATTAGTACTTAATTTTTTTTTTATTTTTTTTTTTAATCAGAAACATGAAGGATTCTCCATTTCATCACTGGTGCTGTTGTGTGGCACTCTTACTGTGGGAATCTGGAGTGCATACCTTATATACAGTTGAATG
>NW_009598625.1:0-7772 GCF_000690535.1 Cariama cristata | reverse complement strand
GGCTAAAATTTAGTTTAGCTACTGGACTACACTGTGCATGATGATGGAGAGTGCTACATGCTCAAGCTGCATCAATTGCCTTATTCCATTTGCTCAGCTGCTCTTTGGCTTAATTACCAATTATTTTCTTCTTTTATTCCGTCCTTCTTTCCTAGTTTTCTTCCTTCCTTCCTGTCCTTCTTCCTTCCTTGCTTCTTTTCTTTCTTTCTTTCTTTCTCTCGTCATGTTTTTTCTCTTTTTCTTTTTCTACATTTCTCCCTCCCTCCCTATCTTCTTCCCTCCCTTGCCCTTCCTTCTTTCTTTTTTTTTCTTTCTCTTTCTTATACTTAAGGAAGTTTTTCACAGTTCTCAAAGTTGTACATCTTCAGTGACCAGTAATTGACCAACAGTGAGTTGTCTATAGCCCTGAGTTGTTCTAAGTTTGTGTCCTTATTTTCAAGCCCTCTGAAAGTCAAACTCCCTTAAATTCCACATGGTAACAAGAGACACCAGGTACCAAGTTCCTTTTCCTTGATTCCCATAGCAAATTTTCATACCAAGTTCATAACAAGCCAAATAGGCTTTATCCCTGATACCTTGCAAAATTAGTATAAGGAAGATTAGTGTAATGCCTGCAACCTTTCACTAACAGTGGCAGTATGGTATTTACTGAGCCATAAGAAAACAAAATCTGAACCTGACGGAAGTTTGAATAATACATGAAAGTGATGGGTGACACAGTGCCTGCAATAGTAGACAAGAAGACTGATATCTTCCTTAGCAGGTCCTGTCAAGTTCTATCTTCCTACATTAACACGTAGATTTTGATTGAACACTGTCACACAATTCCGTTGGCTCCTTAGCATAAAACTCTACTTTGGTAAAACTATTTTCTCTACTTTTAGGACTTTAAGAACACAGTCAAAACCAGCAAATCAAGGTTCAGTAAGACACATAAAAATTTCTGCCGGTCTTAGATTTGTGTATCTCAAAGGGGAGGGGTACTTAAGTTTTTAAGTTGTTAAACTTTTGATTCAGATGAATCTGTAGCAGTTACGCTTGCTGTTTAAGGTTAGAATGTCCTGTTGTAGTGCTTACCCCAAATAAATTAACTCCTTGCAATGAGCATTCCAGAAAGATTAATGCCGGAGGGATAAAATATATGAAAGTCTAAGTCAGAGACTTAAGCTTTTAATTGGTAATTACTGCCCTTTTTTATTAGCATTATAAGCTTTTAAAGCCTGTTACTTTTAAGCCTTCTCTAGCTTTACTGCTTTTTTTTTTTGATACTTAGCCCGAATCTGTCTCCTTATTTCCTAAGAATTATTCCTAGGAATTATACAAATTATTCCTCTGCTGGCCTTTATAAAAGGGCTATGATAATTGCATGTTTTCTTACAGTAAATTCTTATCTAAAACAAACCACAGAAAGAGTTGTTCACAAGGTCAGGCTTAAGACTTTATGACTTTAACATTTTTTAATCCTTTTAGAGATGATGTCTGAGACTATGGTAGTTACCTTATCAGTCATTTACAGTATTTTAATCAGTGTCATCTGCAGCAATAAGGAAATAGCTGTTCACTGGGGTAAAGTGGACATCATATGCTGGAGTGACCAATTTGACTTGGTGGGTCACTCACCTGAAATGAGTTCATATCCTTGTTACGTTAAAACAGGGTGGAGTTTTGAAGGCTGGATTATCACATCTGTATGAAAGTCATTGAACTACAGGGTGCTGTGATGCAGGGTGTTGTTGCTAGCAGTACATCCACCCCACTTCTCCACAAACTTCTTGGCATTCTTTCTCAGAATTGATATTCCCCATGAAATGTTCCAAATTAGGAAAAAAAGGTGTCTTTTTCACAATTTTTGTATTTTTAATGGAAGACATGTAGAATTTTGTATTTTAATTTGTTGGGGTGTCCAGAATGGGACTGAAGAGTGTCATGCGATAACAAAGATGATAAAATGAACCCTAAAGCAGATGCCTGATTTAATAGTTAAAATGTTTCTCTAAATGTACAATGCCTGCAGAGACAGCAATTGTACCTACTGAGCACCTGGTTTGCCAAAGATAAGTATAAAAAATATAGTTTTGAAGCCCAAAGGGAATCAACTTTAAATGATTTCAAGAATTTACGATCTTAATCTCTCATGTGGAAAAATGCTTGTTGCTTACAACGTTTACTAGCAAAACACTTGAAGATAAGCTTCAACTCCAAAATTATAATCATAGACACATAAAAGAAAGGACAGAATTGAAATTAGTGACATATGTTGGCACTATCTCCTCTTCAAGTGTGCATTAGCTCCACAGAATGCTAGCTATTTTACCACATGAGACTACAAATTTATATGTATTGGTATCGCTTTATAGGACTAAATTTTCCCAGAATATGAGACACACGTTGGATGCAGCCTGTGGCATTATACTGACATTGCACTGAACAGCCAATATCACCATTGAATAGCAGAAGGAAAAGGTGGTTTGGTGATGAGGTTCAAAAGTGTTAAGGAGTTTAATTGGAATTTGACTATGTATAGTCAATCAGATACTCCAAACAAAGAGTTTGGTAATCAATGCAATTAAGGGAATGAGAGTATGAAATGACTCTGTGGCCCCTTGGTTCCAGAGTTGCTGTGGATTAGAGTGGCTGACACTACCTTCCATTCTGATGACTGGGGGAATCATCCAAAATATTTCTTCATCTGCAACTCCTCTTCTTTCCTCAGTCCTGTTCCCTCACTTCCTTTCCACCAATCCCTGTGGATAAATTAAATAATAAATACATGGGCATGGCAAGTAAATAAAGGCTTAATTCAATAATGTCAATTAATAATTTCTAAAACCTTTGTGTGCATGCTGTTCCATGAAATCATCTTTGAAGCGGTATCTTGCTTTTCTTTTTAATCTTCTGGTTTGTCTAGTTTGGAAGAGGTAGCTGCAAACCAGGTACACTGTATAGCATGGTGCCATCAATAAAGCTGTTAAAGCTCCTTCTATATGAAGATTCTCTGAGTAGCAGACCCTGGTCAGAGGGTCAATGAACTTAACACCTAAGACCAAATACATGAACTTAGGTAAATTTTTGAAAGCTAATTTCAGGAAGAACCATATACTCCAGGTTTCAGGAAGTAAGATGAAGATCAAGTGGTTCACGCCAAAGATAAACCTGTTCTTTGAGTGTGCCATGGCCATTCTGTGCACAGGCTGCAGGATAGAATCCATCCCTCAATGTCACTCTGCCTTACTTAATTAAAAAGTATTTTATAAAAACAATATTTCACAATCTCCAACGAAATTAGATTCCAACCCACACAGACTTAACTCACTCTACTTTGCAATTGAGAGGGTGGTTTGTTAGTTTTTTTAAGGACAGAAATTGTGCTGTTTTGTGAGGAAAGAGAGAAAAGCAACAGAGAAAATTCAGGATGGTGAAACAACTCTCTCACTGATCACTGATACAGATAGTAGATAACAGGTATTGGTGTATTCTACTTGAGGGTTTAGTTGCTGGGGAAACATCTTTGAGAGTATATTGTACAAAAGAAAACAGTCTAAGGGAAGCAGCATCCCACTGGGATGCAACCGATACTATTATGGTAGTGAAATTGTTAAGATGGAGCATAGGCCAACAAAGATGGACCTTCCAACAAGTGCACAGTTTCATAATCGATCTACTCAGTTTTCCTTCCAATTTTTGTCACAAATTATTTTTAGGAACAGAAGAGAGTTCACATCAAATTTATGTCAATCCTTCAAATATTTCAATATTTCTAAAAACTACCCATTATTCCTGTGCCATTTCAAAGATGGAAGTTCTTAAAAATCACCATGACACAGCCTTGAGGGCAGGTGTTGAGTGTTTTAGTGTACAACTCGAAATCAGTCCAGGTAAGTGGAAAATGATTGTTTTACGCAATCACGTAAAACAGTTCAGAAATTTCTAAGCTCACTTCAGCATGAAATGTTTGTACATGTGATGAACTGCAGATATTTCAGTTGGAAACTGTCCCTGTAATTTTGTTTTAACATATGTAATATATAATCTAAAAATGCATCATGCTAGCTGAACTTGAGACTTATGCAACAGACACTGAAATTCCCTCAGCTTGTCAGTATTACAGATTTTCCACTTCTACAAAAGCAGTCACAATTATACATTCTGTTTTATATTTGATACAAGCAGAATTTCTTCCACATAAACTAGATATTTACTCACACAAACATATCGCAAAATTGAAAAGGCCTTTCCATCTGAAATACTATTACTCTCACATTTTCTGTCCCCTAGAAATAAGTAAGAGAAATAATGTACTGTTCTAAAACTTTTCATTTTAGATTTTTTTCCTTGAGAAAGCTGGAAAGCTGGCAGGTACTTTATTAGGAGTTACAGTGGCACTGTAAATCAGACAGCAAAGGGTCATACATGAATTACAGTTTTCAGAATAATTTCCAGAAGATGACATGCTGTGTTACTTGAAAATAACCTGTTTGTGCCTTCACTGTCTTGCACCTTTGTATCCACTTCCACCCTTGCATAGGGAAAGCTAATGGTATTAATAGCACTTCATATCCTCTATACACAAAAGAAATACCAAATCACAAAACTTTGGCCAGTTAATTTTCATTTTAGTAAGCCTCAATGTATTATATTTTTATTTTTACACTCAATGAAGGAATCTAAAGTGAATTCAAAGGAAAGTAGTTACGCAGCTATTTCTACTTGACGATCAAAAGACATATTGTGAGTAAAAGAGCTGTCTTACTATCCATTACCCTTTTTCGTACCCAGCAAAGCTCAAATCTGAATGTTTCTTAAACAGGAGTTCATTCACTAGTATTCTTGTTTGTACAATACTAATATAATACCAAGAACAGAAAATTCATTTTTACTTTAGCTGGTGACTTTCTTCTTGTGTATGAAGATTGATGGCACTCTTAAATATAGTATGATAAGTGTAGCAGCAGAATATACTCCAACTTTCAGCTTATTATACACATATATATAATTGAAAAGCAGTTTGCATAGAGACCAAAAATAGAAGACACTTATTAGAATGAAGGTTGACAAAAATCCATAGCATACTGCACCTTTCCTTTCAAAACAAGATTTGCTTTATATTGATTTATATCATCATCATAAGCTACATTTACGTGACAAAAGTATTTGGCATTTGACATTTACATGGTGAAGTACTTACATCCTTTGACCTTTTTAAACTTTGTAGGCACAGTACATTGTAGTCACAACAAATAATTTGGCTCCAGCTTGCACACAGTCTCACAGAGGTTTAATCTCATGCCAAGGATATAACACAAATTAATTTGGTTTTCCTGTGTCTCCTGTTTGCATGAAAGCTGCATCACAGGCTGATTTTCACAGTAACTGTCCTTGGACCTTTTTAGACTCTTTTGTGATATTGGGTGAGTACTAAAGAGAGCAGGTGTGTTTCATGGGATATAACAGACAGGTGGCATGGTAAACTCACTGAAAACATCAAAGAAGTTTTCAATGCAGAGCAACAACAAAAGCATTCTAATACAAAAGTGGAAGACTTGCAAATAATATATTAATAAAATATTCAGCTAAAGGAGCAAAGTAGAAGTAGAAATTATCTGCCATCTCATGTCCTTCTTTTAGTAAACTCAAGAAGAAAAGCACATCAGGAGCACAGTTGAATCCATCACTTAAGAAAATAGATAAAAAGAAAGTAGTAAGTGTAGTAAAAAATTAAAATCCAAAGCATAATCATAGTAGAATAATGTTATATCAGATCTGGAGATTGACAGACAGTTATGATGAGGTGCATGTTGAAATTTATTTAGTCAGAGATACACACTGCAACACCAAAGTCAGTGTGATTCCCGTATCTTTAGATCAAAGAGGATTTTTCATAAACCACCTGATAAGTAAAAAAGCAAAGGATCTGGGAATCAATGAGAATGCTGAAACATAAGGATTCTGTATAAAGCACCCAGCCTGAAGGCAAGAGTATTTTTTCATTACCTATGTGTTCAGTCTCATGGCAACATGCATGGCATAAAAACCAGAGAAAATTATTAGAATGATTAGTAGATACTACTTGTGTCTAAAATTCATGATGAGTCTCAGAATCATGACCCCAAAGTCAGAGAGTGTAGAATTGAGCTAATTACTCATTGAGCCAAGCATTTCAAGGGTATGATGTTCTGACTCTCTGCCTATAAAGACCAAGATATCTCAGGTACTTTTTTTAAAACAATCATGTAACTTCTGATTGTACTAGAAAAGGACTAGTAATCACAAAGAAGTTATTGAAAACTTATTCTAAAATACAGATCTTCATCATTTAACTCCTTATATTTTTTTCTGCTTATAAATCTATCCAAATCAACATTTATAAATACCAACTTCCTATTTTTATCAAAACATTCTGTAGTATCACCCAAAAATTTCAGTAGTAATGATTTTATTTCATTTAGGGAGCTGATAAAATCAGAAGAGCCTTAGGAACAGATAGACAAATGGAAGAATCTGTTATTTCATAAGCAGTTGGAAATCATGTTTGAAAATACACAAACTGTTAGGAGTATTGGAAGAATCAAACCAAATGCTCGTCAAATCTGGCATCTAGTCTGTGACGACAGATAGTAATAGATGTGTAGGTGAAAGTATGAGGAAAAGATGACTGAAAATCAGAATGTTTTTGCTGGCATGGTCTCCAATACACTCCCAGAAATTTGCAGATCATGAACTTTATGAGCAAGGCAGTGTATCTTTGCGTATGATAGACCCAATAGATTATTTTCCTATGAAATACTCTGTGAGTTTAAAGTTGCTTTCAGAAGTGTTTGGTGCCTATTGACATTCAAAGTAACTCATACCAGAGAGCTCCACTGTCAATTTAATCTGATGGTCCCTAATGTCCATATTTGAAGAGGCACAGATAAATCTTTCCCCATTCATACTTTCCATGTCGTTTATGATTTTGTAGATCTCTGTTGCATCTCCTTGTCCATTTTGTCCCCGCATCAATTCAGCAAACTGAAGAATGTCTTTCTCTTTAGTAGCTCCTTGTATGGAGAATGGTTCCTTACTGTCTGGAAGTAAATAATTTCTATCACTTTTCTCTGCTCCTTTTCCTTCTAAAATAACTATAACCTTTCTTTAATAGGGGAGTCAGATATCAGAATCACAGAATCATCAGGGTTGGAAGGGACATCTGGAGATCGTATAGTCCAACTCCCCTGCCAAAGAATTCTCGCTTAGAGAAGGTTGCAAAGGATCACATAGAGCTGGGTTTTGAATATCTCCAGAGAAGGAGACTCCACCACCTCTCTGGGCAGCCTGTGCCAGTGCTCTGCCACCCTCACAGTACAGAAGTTCTTCCTCATATTCAGATGGAACTTCCTGAGCTTCAGTTTGTGCCCGTTACCCCTTAACCTGTCCCTGGGAACCACTGAAAAGAGTCTGACCTCATCGTCTTGACATCCACCCTTAAGCTATTTATAAGCATTGATGAGATCCGCCCTCAGTCTTCTCTTCTCCAGGCTGAACAGACCCAGCTCTCTCAACCTTTCCTCATAAGGTAAATGTTCCAGTCCCCTCATCATTAAAGGCTGTAGATGTGGTCTACCTGGACTTCAGCAAGGCCTTTGACGCTGTCTCCCATGGCATTCTCCTGAAGAAACTGGCAGCTCATGGCCTGGACAGGAATACCCTTCGCTGGGTGAAAAACTGGCTGGCCGGCCATGCCCAGAGACTGAAAGTGAATGGAGGTAAATCCAGTTGGCAGCTGGTCACCAGTG
>NW_009598624.1:75185-99936 GCF_000690535.1 Cariama cristata | reverse complement strand
CCGGCCGGGCTGGCGGGGTCCGGCCGAGCTGGCCCCTCCCTTCGGAAAAACAAGTTGCCCCCCCGACCTATCCCCCTCCCCATCCCACGTTGGTGTGGGTGGCAGTTTCCACACGTCGGGTGTTCATTTAGGCTGGACTGGAAGCGGGTCTGCGAGGCAACCGGGCAGTGTTTGGTCAAGGAAAACTTCCAGTAAGACCAGTGGGATTTTTTGAATGGGCGAGGGCTCCTGGTGGGAGCAGAGGTTGTGTCGTGTGCCGGGAGAGCCCCGCTGCTGCTGCAGCCCTGTGCCTCGCTCCCGCTCGTTTCCCTTCAGTGTGCAGAACGGGGGGAAACGTTAAATCCACGGCCGAGCGGCAACACGGGGCTTCTTTCACGAAGAGTTGTGCAGTGGTGTCTTCCTCTATGGTCACTAGCCTGATTTGACAATTAACAAGCATGCTCATCCAGAAACTTTCCTCCGTACTCCTTAGCTGTCTACAGGACGGCAGTTTACTTTCACTCAAGTGACTCAGAAATAATTAGCAGCTACAAGCATTACAGCCAGCAGTGGAACTTGAATCTTTTCACGGTGCTAAATCTCCGGAAGGGCTGTGGGGTTCCCTCGGACGGGCACAGCTAACCTTAGCATTCCGATCAACAAGTGGCCGTCTCTCGAAGTGGAAAATTATCTCTCTCTTACCCCGGTGTGAAATGTTAATTTGTATCCCACCGTGGGTTTAGTTTGTTTGGGGATACTGAATAATTAGTGTTCACAGTTTCCGGACCTCACCAGCTCATCCGCTGATCCGTGTCTGATGCTGAGAGCTGTCGGCTGGTGGAGGGCCCAATCCTGCATACATTTCTGTAGGTGAATATGGACACGGCGTTGCTTTGCAGGGATGGCCTGGAAACAGGAGTATCTGGAGAACGTAATTGCCAAGCTGTGCATTGTCTCACCAAACATGTGAAAAGGAAGGTTTTCCAGAACCAGGTATCCGACGCTGGGGGTGATTCCCCAACCTGTCAGCAATTCTGTGCCCTGCTCCAAAGCCTGGGGACAGTAGTCTTGCCTAAAATTGCCTTCCCTCCCAAATAAGGGTGCCACCCTGCATGTGTGCAGGATTGAACCCACAGACTATGCTTTGCAGAATTACGATTATTGCCCCATTTTCTAGCCTAGCGCGTGCAAGAGCACTTGAAGGAGTTGTTATTTTATCATAGGCAGCAATGTTGTCTACAGTTAAAATTATCTAGTGCTTTCCAGTACAATGGTCTGCTTTCAGGTCCTGATGCGTTTGCTAAGCTTAAACCTAGGCTGACATTTTCCAGGTTGAGTGTTTGCTGAAGACAGACTCTCTTTGGGAAGTTTCAGATGAAATGGTTCAGCTATTTCTGAGAACGTGGTTAGAGGTAAATGTGTTCTTTGGCCACGTATCTGATGGAGACGATTAAAGTATACATCATCCTGCATTAAGAGACCTTGATCTTTCTTCTTCTGTTAATCTGCATTTTTTTGGCCATGTTGAGAAACACTTTCATTGAGACTGTTGAATTCTTGTGGCTTTGTGTTTTGGAGCAGGAAGAAAGATACTTGGCTTGGGATCAATCTTGTGATGGGTGTGTGCCTTATGTTAAGCCTACGAAAAGCTTCCAGAATTGGTCTCAGTTATCATTTTGTCACAGCGCTCGGGTTGCGCACTCTCGGTGCAGGGCTGTTGAGGGCTTTGACCATTGCATTCACTCGCTGAAGATGCTCTCAGCATGGAGCACGCTGGACACCCCAGCGTTGTTAGGAGCTGAGCAACTCCTCATCTTCCTGGGAAGGATGAGAGCAGTGCAGTTGGTGGCTGAAGTGCCGAGTGGACTTTCCCCCACAGTTATCTTTCCCAGATGTTACTGCTACGGTGAGCACCATGAGGAGGGAGCATTGAAGACTGTCTCGGCTGTGTCTTCGGTGGCAGGGTGTGCCTGCTGATGTGGAGGAAAGGTGGAGAAGGTGGCTTAATTCACAGGCATGGTGACAAGAAATGATGGGACTAGAATGGAGAAGAAGAAGTATTGGTGATGGAGGCATGGGAAAGTGAAGAGCAGGGACCTCGAATTAAGTCAGAGGACTTGATGGGGTCGTAGATGACAAAGCTTGGGAACAAGGTGCAGGGAACTGTAGAGAGAGGTGGAAAACCCAGACCAAGAGAAGGAATAGTGGACAGAAAAAGGTGATGAGAGACCCATGATGGACAGGGACAGGAGATTTGAACCTGCAAATGCAGTGGTTTCCACTCTTTCAATGATCGAGTCATGGTGCTACTGCTTTTTCAACCTTCTCATCTTCCTCCTCACGCTGCCTACTGTGTCCTTCAGCCCCTGCCTCTGCTTCTTCATCCCTCCCATGGTCTCCTCACAGAAATTGTTGCTGTCTTCTTGGTATGAGGAGCAACTTTTGTTGCTCCAGTCATGGACCTTGGACCTGGAGAGGAGCTATCTCCATTGTAGAACCCAGGCTCTGGAGTTGCGCTGAGCCCTTGTGTTTGTTCTCCTCCTTATCCTGTACCCACCATCAGGGAGCACCCCAAGGAGCAGGACCTGGCACCAGGGCCAGTCTCAGGCCTCCACTGCCCTGTCCCTCCACCTACTGCCATGGACAGGGTTGTAACTCTGTATGCCCCAGTGAAGTCTCACACTAGGTTTTTATGCTGTGGACCTAAAGGACTCAACCGCGTTGGTGACTGCTGCGGTAGGCTAGGCTGGGTTTTCCACTTTTTAAACTGGAGGAAGAATTGACAGCTCAGTATGTTAACAAGACATCAAAATAGTGAAGCCCTATGGAAAAAATAGTATGTGATCATGGAACTGATGTTGTATCACAATGCATTCATTTAAGGTAGGAAAATTAAGATCAACAACTGATGGTTTCGATTTGTAGCTCTGGCATTCTCTAAGGATAGGGTGTTTTGCACAGCAAGCGTAATGATTTGAATAATCATTGCCTGTCTTCCACCCTAAGTTTTGAGCAATCAGATTACTTACATCACTAGATAATTGATGAATGGCAAATGTCATACCATTGAAAATGACAGTCAAATATGTATTTTGTGTGTATTTAGTGGCTTTTCTTTCTTTCTAAGCTGAATTGAAGCAACTTCCATTCGTGTTTATAGTTTTGCTTTCAGGCTCTTAGGGCAGATGCACTCGAGTTGCAGATTTTGCAGAGGGATCATTACCTGTATAAAAAAGTCATTTTCCTAGATTTGGCTTAGCTTTCTGTTGAAACTTTTCTTGAAAAACTAGGCTGAGGCCATGCAAGTATTTGTATTTTAGCTAATTTAATTCACTCAGAAATCAGCATTGGCTGATAGACTGTCTTTACGAGACTGCTTACTGAAGTCTGAGAAGGAAACACCATGTAATAGTATTTAAGCAGAATGCATAGATGGTGGTGGATTTCTAGTGGTGCTTTTGGTATTTCACAGTTTTTTGGGAAGGACTAAAGCCATTACTCTTTGTCGTGACCTGCTATGGCCCACACAGGATATATACACCAGCATATTGCCAGCTGAATTCAGAAGTGCAAGAGTTGCAGGGCAGGAGAGGGAAGGGGGTGCGAAGGGATGTGGTTCTGTAGGCTCATGCTCAAAACTGCAGACATGGTTCACTTTCCGCTCCTTGCATTTATCTTGTGGTGTTGGCAGATTAGATTGAAGGATTTGAGGGCACGGCTTTCTTGGCCTTGTACACATAAATTCGATGTACATTTTGGGGGTAGAGGGGTAAGTACTGGGTTTTTTTACTTCTCTTCCTATGTCTCTTCTCCTTGAAGGCAAACCATGAAGCTGAACTCAGTCAAACCAAAATGTGTTCAATTACACTTTGGTAAAGATTTTTCTATTCCTTTATCCAAGGAGCATGGCAGAGATCAGTGTTTCTTGCATGCTGCCTGCCACGTTTGGGAGGAATAGTCTTATGCACACCCAACACTAATTTTATCCTGCTTCAGTCTGAAAATTCACCTGTGGCTTCAGAAGAAGAAAACTCTTATAAAAGTTAGGTCGCTGATGAGCTTGGACCTTTGTCACTAGGAAATAGTATTGCCAGGCGCTTTGCCCGGTACCTGCCAGTACCCGCCTGCTCTTCCTTGTCCTCCCTTGCCTGCAAGCTCTCAGAGGCAACACCATCTCTTTCTCCTGTGCTTGTGCAGCAGGTAGCGTGGCCAGAGCTCCAAGATACTCCAAAAATGACCATGTAAATGGTGGGGACAGGGAGGTTATCACACTTTCTCCTGCTTGTGCCCAAGTCTATGTAAAACAACTGGGCTTTTGCTGCCCTGATTATGACAGAAAGTGTTTTTCAGCTGTTTTACCACTGTTCGTAGGGATCTGTGCATAAAATAGAAGATTTCTAGCCAAGTGAAATGATGATATGGGAGCAAAAATCTAAAGGATGTGTATGTGCGTTTGACACCGGAATGGAAATTTGGAAGTTCAGGTATGAAACCTCTTTGTCATTTCAAACCATACAAGAAGTGCTAGCATGACAGAGCATCATCTGCTGGGACATTTCAATCATCCTTTCTCTTTAAGAAGTCAGATGAATGCAATACGCATGTCAGGTTGAAAGTTAATAGAAGAAAGTATACATATAATTCTATATATGTATAATCATAGAAATTCGTTGCTACAGGTCACTGAAGACACAAAAGCTTAGATAAAATCTTCCATGGATAACTCAGAAACATATCAATGCAATGCTCAGGTGTGAGTTAAAAAAAAAAAAAGGCAAATAGAATATCAGGGATTATTTAAAAAAGAATGGAAAATAATAAAAAATAATTCTGTTATTTCACTGTATAAGCTGTGGTGTGCCCACATCTCCAGTATCATGTGTTGTTGATCCCCCTGCCTCAAAGGTGCATAAAGGCGAGGGAGGAGATGCAGAGGGAGGCAGCAGAGGTGATCAGAGGAACAGAGTGGCTTCTGCCTGAGGAGTGACAATGCCGATAAAATGATGTCACAGAAATCTGTAAAATTAAGCAAAGCATGGAGAAGGCAAACTGGGAATGACTGTTCACAGCGGCAGCAGCGGAGGGCATCTGGTGAAGCAGGCGGTTGTGGGGACAGAAACAAAAGGAGGTGGCTCTTCACATGGTGTGGTCAGGCTGCCGAGCTCCTCACCACAGGATGTGGATGCTGAGAGGTTACATCAGCTAATGAGGTGACTGGATGAGTTCATGGAAGAGAAATCCATCAAGGGCTATTAAATACAAAACCACTGCCTCTGGCTTAGGAAGTTTTGAGCTGCAGATTCTTGGAAGCTTGGTGAGTATCCTGAGGAAATATCACCATTGCTTTGCCTTGTTCTTCTACTTGCCTGATGCCGGACGTGGTTTAACCCCAGCCGGCAACTAAGTACCACCCAGCTGCTGGCTCACTGCCCCCCTTCCCAGTGGGATGGGGGAGAGAATGGGGAGAGTAAAAGTGTGAAAACGCATGGGTTGACAGTTTAATAGGACAGAAAAGAAAGAAAATAATAATAGTAATGGTAATAATAACAACAACAACAATAGCAATAATAATAAAGAATTAGAATATATAAAACAAGTGATGCACAATGCAGTCGCTTACCACTCGCTGACCGATGCCCACCCAGTTCCTGAGCAGTGGCCCCCGGCCAGTTTTCCCCCCAGTTTATATACCGAACATGACGTCATATGGTATGGAATATCCCTTTGGCCAGTCTTGGGCCAGTTGGGGTCGGCTGTCCTGGCCGTGTCCCCTCCCAACTTCTTGTGCCCCTCCAGCCTTCTCGCTGGTGGGCCATGAGAAGCTGAAAAGTCCTTGACTTAGTACAAACACTACTTTGCCACAGCTGAGAACATCAGTGTGTTAGCAACATTATTCTCTTACTAAATCCAAAACACAGCACTGTACCAGCTACTAGGAAGGAAATTAACTCTATCCCAACCAAAACCAGGACGTCGCCCCTTGGCACCCATCTCTGGCCACGGCTGCAAGGGGGTGCCGAGCCAGATGGCCCCCCAGCTGTGCTCCGTGAAATGAAGGGGGTCAGCGTCCAGCCCCCCCAGGCTCCCAAGGCCAAGGAGCTCCTGGTGTCTTGCACCGTCACTGCTGAGGGCTGGCTCCATTATAGCATGTCTGCCGTGGAAAGTTGGAAGAAGTGAGTTGAAGTGCTCCAAAGCAGAGCCAGGGCGTGAGCTAGAACTTCAGCAGTGCCGCAAAAAGCAGGGTACAGTGCTGAGGCTCGCTCCCCGGTGTCCCGTTATTGAGCTGTGCAGGCATGGCGAGGCTAGGCAGCCTTACCTCCCTCCGTTCAAGTAGGTTTGGAAAGCAATTAGATTCGCAGGAACAATCCCACCAAGAGGCATTGAATACCAAGACACAATGACTGGCTGAAGAACTCTCTGCTGGGAGGCTGTAATATTGCTACATGCCTGCCCTGCTCCCGCAGGCTTCCCGAGCCTTTGCTGCTGTCGGGGAGAGGATTCGGGGCAAGGTGGTCATCTTCCCTGACCTGGTGTTGCTGTAGTTACGGTTTTATCTGTCCGTACGAGACCAGGCTTCGAAATTCTGAACTGAGAAAGTGAGGATGTGTTGGAAATTAATTTTCTTCAGCTATCCACTGCACTTAAGCACTGGTTAAAACAATAATATTGTGTTCACTGCTGTTTACTAAACCATACAATTTGCTTAATCATCTGAAAGGCAGATTTTGAAGCCCTGGATTGCGCTTGCCACGCCTGTGCTAAACCAAAGACTCTGTGTTGCTGTTCACTTCGGCAACGGTCAAAGCACAATGTGTGCACATGCAGCTCATGCGGGTGATATTTCCCAGCTTTTAGATGGGATCTATTGCTATTATTATGGGATCTATTGCTATTAAAACAACAGCAACAATCCCAAGCTCCGCAATGTCTTTCTGACCGTTTCTTAAAATGTCTAGATGCTAACTGATACAGAAACTCCAAAGCAGCACTTAATGGAGCTGACAAGTGCCTAGCTGTATATTTTCGGGCTACTTTATGTAATAAAATGGCAGGCCCTTACCCTGCTTGCGTGAGCGAGGTTGCATAAGCAGCCTGGGGAAACAACTGGAGCTCCAAGAGCCCTCCTGAATCCTGCACGTCTTGTTTGATCTCATTTAACATTATTTAATGAGCAATATTAACCTCTCCCCCACCGCCCGCCCCGAGTTAACTCAGAGCAGTGATACTGATTTAATTTCATGCACAGACCTCACTTTTTAGAGAAGTCATCAAACTTTTCAGTCAATTGAGCAGTCTGATGTCCGGGTAGCCTTCAATCTTCTGTAATCAGCAGTCAATCTAGTTAAAAATAAGAATACATTAAAAACAAAACCTTGAACAGGAAAATACTTGTTTTTCATTCTCAGTTCTAATTTGCTAACTGTTCTTAAAGTCCATCATGATGGTTTGTTCTGTCTTGGGGTAAACAATTTATTATCTAAGCAGCTTTTTTTTTTTTTCCCTTTAAAAATAGACAATGCTGTTCAATCATTGAGAAGAAAACCAGCATGAGAAAAACATAATCAACTTTAACAGGCTTACAGATGGCAATGAATTTCTTTAAGCATAATTTTAGCCCTGCAAACAATAATAATTGAGTTTGATTATTTATTGTCATTTTGTCACTGATGAGCAGGCCACACAGTTTTTCTCTCGATTCCCTCTGTTAGGTGTGTCAAATTTTTAAGCTGGAGACCAATTTTAATAAGGCAGCTCCAACTTGTAATCTCCACATCAACAGGTGGGTGTAACCGTGCAAAACCTGAGAATTGCCGGTTATCTGATTGAGTCAGCGACTGAATCCGACTTTGAGCGTGTCCTAGACTCATTGGTTTGGGTGGGACACCTCTCATTAATACATCATGGACAACTGACATGATATTTCCCATATTATGGGTAAGAATGATATGCTTACAAAATTTTGTCAAAT
The DNA here is from genome assembly GCF_000690535.1 of Cariama cristata. Lineage (NCBI taxonomy): Eukaryota > Metazoa > Chordata > Aves > Cariamiformes > Cariamidae > Cariama > Cariama cristata. The sequence goes on along the minus strand of NW_009598624.1, from coordinate 91,988 downwards.
CTTATTACTGCGTGCAACGTGATCAGCTGGAGATGGGATATTTTTCTGCTGTTCCTGGTTCTCATACAGAATATCTGTCTTGGTGTTTTTATTGGTAATTCTATGCATTTTACTTGTGGTATTTTGTCTGTTCCTGGTTTTGACATCTAAAACAGTAAAAGGTTTTAAATCGGAGGCTTTGCGTTAGACATACCCACATTCCAGTTACACTGCCAGTGAGAGTTCCTTTAATTTATGATTTATAAAGGGGAAAATCGCTATATGATTTCTACATGGACCATTAAGGCCACTACTTAGTTAGGCAGAATCTTCATCCTGTTCATCAGATGAGCATCGAGTTTTTTTTTTAATTTGCTTTATCTTTGGTTACCAAGCTGAGAAGAATATTTTATTCTCCAAACTACTTATCTAATGCTTCCTTTTCAATATATGAATACAATATTTGGGAAAGATACTTTCACACAAACAGCCTAATCAAACAATAATTCTGTGAACCAGATGGGTGCATTTCCAACAATTTCAGCAAGAGCAATACTGATAAAAAGTAAATAGGTCATTCATATTCACTGTTGTATTTATATTTTTTTATGAGAAGGACTGAAGGATCTTGCTTGTTTTCTGGGCTGTCACTGAAGCCGATGGAAACTTTGCTGGAATAATTCTAGACCTTTAATTTGATTGTTTGCAAGGTGGCATGAGTCAGTTTTTTCATCTTTTTTCTTTCTTTCCAGCACAAAGGACCTTCTTGTCAGCTGATGCACACTGATGTAACTCAGCTGGTTGCAGCAATTACATTTATCCTGCCTGGCCCCTAATATCCCTATTTCTTAAAAAATGCATCATCTTTTTCAACAACAGAATATCTCACTATATCTTGCTGTTATTCAGGTATAAGAAATAAATCTGCAATTGGTGCCTATCCTGCTGTCCTCATTAAGGCAAAACTCCCCCTGAAATCAAGGAGAGTTTGGCTGACAAAGAATTACTGACTTGAGCTTCTGAAAGGTCTAAACTTTCTCTGTCGCTTTTTGGTTTTGAGGGGCATTTTGTTTGTTTGTTTATTTTTTAAAATTTTATCTTGTTTTTTATCTCACTTTGTATTTTAACTGTTCCCTCTCCTCCTTTTATATTTATATTTTTGAATCTTTAGCTTACTTCACTAGGATCTTTTTGTTGTTACTTCAGTCAGGCCTTCGGACCTTCTACTTCCCACCTTGCCCCCTCCTCCTTTCTTCTCTCCCCTTACTGTCTCGCTCTCTCTTTCAGTTATCCTTCTGTTATCCTCACCTTCACTGACTACAGCACTCTCAAAGTGTGACATACATCACACATGTTTCCAGGAATTTCATTTAGCTTGTTCAGACCCCCTCTAGGTAGGCCTATATTCAGGTACTTGCCTTAGGGCAAAGCAGCAGTTTGTAAGATTGGTGATAGAGACAGAGATTTATTTGCACAATATTCATCTCTGTAATCTTTCCTTCTCTTCTGGGTAGGATCTTAGAAGTTCCTCTGAAGTATTCATGCCGGGTTTCAGCTGTAAATTGAGTTTCGGACTGGTAAAATGAATATTTGGCATAGTATTGCAGTCGGGAAAAAAAAAAACTTAAGAATTTTGAAGTCTGTGTAAAATGGGTTTTGTTGAGGGTGATAAAACTGGAAATCTCCGAAGAAATGGCTTTTATTCATAATTCTTCTATTGTGCAATATTACGAGCTTAGAGTACATATATAATGCTTTTTGTGCATCACTTCTCTGATCCATAAACTAGGGCAGCTTTACAGAGTATTGTAGGCTGTGATCAACTCTGGGTGCCGTTCATAGCCAGATCTCGGAGGCAGGCACAAAGCGGGGGGCTCTGGGGTGTTAGATGTACCGTTGGCAGAAAGAGGAGCCCCCGCGAAGGCTTTTTGGGGTGCTGATCCACCTTGGCGGTGAGGATGCATTAGACGGTGCCTTCTCACCGCACACACTTTGCTGCCAGCTCTGCAACCCCTGATGGTGTTGGAGCTTTCCCTGGATGCCCTGGCTCCGCTGCTGACCTGCACAATGGCTCGGTTCCCCCTCCTCCCGCTACCTCTTAATTATTTATGTTTTTCAGACGGAAAGCATTTTGAAAGTGCCAATATTGTTATTTTCTTGCAAGTCTGATGAAATTCAAGTTCTTTTCCAGCAGACCTAATTCGTGCTTGTGAAATAAATAGTAGGTGTATGGCTTCTTAATCTATAGCGTAGCGTTTCAAACTAATGTCATCAGCTTACTGTTTCTTAGCATCTGAATCCCTGCAGACATACTTCTTAAAGTAAAAGGCGTAACGCTAAACTTGCTTATTCTCCCTTAAATAAGCAAACACATTTTCTCTTATTGTAATGGTTACAAATACTTTTTCTTGGTGTCCAATTGCCTGTTACTCTGGCAAACCTAAAATGCATCAAAAACTACAGGCTATATAGAGAGAGCAATTCTAGTTAAAAAGGCATTTCTTCTTCTTTAATGCAATTTCTATTTGATTTTCTCAAAACCCGCCTCTTCCAAAGAACAATTTAAACCACATCTGAACAATAGATTTATTGTTGTCGACTGAATGAGAAATTTGATAAAGATGGCTTTTCGATTTCCATTTAAAATAGATTATTTTTTCAGAGGACTAAAGGATATAAGTTCAATTTTTAACTTTGAATTTCACATTTTGTTTGCCTGGTCTATAATGTATATATTTTCAAAGTCCTAATTGGCACTAGACTTGGCATATTTCTCTGCATATTTTCTCTCAGTGTGAAACTATTAGAGGGTCACTGCGCTGGTTAATGAAAGAGGACTGACATTCTTTTAAGTCATGAGTATTTAAATATTCTTCTATGCAAATTTTGCCTTTTCATGAAGAAAAGTTTAAAGAGACATCTTAAAAAAATTTCCTTAGAAGTGTTGAAAAATGCAGGTTACATTCATTCAAAATCTAGATATCCAGTGGTGGGAGGTGATGACACATTTCAAATTTCCTACTGTATAATTAAGAGGGGATTCCATGTAGGAGCTGTAAGCATAAAAATTGGGTATGGCTCTTCACAATGCTGCTAGTTTTGCAGCTTAATTCCTCGGTACTTTTCTTAGAGTGTATAATCAGTTACGCTTGTGCTGATTTAATCAATTATTCTAGTGCACAAACAAACAAACATAAACAAAAACCGGATAATTTCAGACTGTCTTTGAAACATCAGAACTAGAGATTTCACTTACAATGAAAGAAATATTATTTTTGAGCCTCTAGAATGATTTTTAAAATGGCAAAGATATATTTGGGAACCATCATACTTCTGGGTACCGGCAGCTGTGTATCCTTATGCAAAAGTGGATTTGGCTGAAAGACCAATTCATAAATATTGTATCTGAAGATTGCAGCAAGCTTTCATATTTGCAAGAGATAATGTAAAATGTGCAACATTTTTTTTCTTCACTCTAAGAAGTTTCAGCTTAAACAGCTCGGTTGCCCAAATCTAATGAATAATGGCCAACAAACAAAAGTCTCCATGGCTTCTGGAATCGCGGGGGCTGGAGACCAGTCTGTCTGTGGAGGAGGAAAGGTCAGCCTGCCGCGGTCAGTCTGGAAACCCTCCTGTGCACTGCCAAGCTGTGAAGCGGCTCGGAGGCGGGAGATGTCAATAAATAACTTGACTCCTGCACTCCATGACTTCCCATCTCATGGTCTAGGAGCTTCCAAGCAAGCACAGACTGCTTCTAGCTGCGTTGCTTGGAGAAACCAAGTGGGAGATTGGGGAACCTCTCATTTTTCTGTTAGGAAAAAAAATCGTCTTTTTTTTATTCCTTTTTTCTTGAACTCCTCCGTCTTGATCTGCCGTTTGGGGAAGTGAGGGGTGTAGTGGGGGAGGTAAGACTTATCTTTGATCTGATGGCTCCTTTCGTTCTGGGCTGCTCTCCAGGAAAAACTTTTTCCCCTTGGGGACGCAGCGTTTTTCACGGCAGAAGCTCTACGAGCAATAGCGCTGTGGAAGATCCTGAGCTCGCCTGACGTGCACTTGACATTTTAGCACAGATTCAGCAAAGCAGCTTTATTCAGGTAAACACTTAGGCACATGCTTTTCATTACACATTTGCTCAGAATTTCATCTGAGTTTCTTTCCTGAATATGGAAAGACTTAAGCACATATTTAAGGGCTGAGTAGGTCCCCGGTCTGACTCATGTGCAGCGCAGCAAGGATGGGTTGGATGGAAAGGGAGCAGTCATCACGGTAGCATTGCAGCGGAGAAGTGGGACGTACCGTCTGAAAATCGGCACGCTACAAAGGGGCCTTGTTCTGCTGGGAGGAAGCTTTTTATCTGTGTATGGCCCCAAGAAGAGGAGTGGTCCAGGACTTTTTCCTTTCATCTGCCCATCCGTTTCTCTTCATTTTGAATTACTCTGTGTAGGGCTTCGATGATCTGAAGTAGATTTATAATTAAATTTTGTTTGGTTGTTCTGCAAGCTCATGTTTGGCACTTCGAAGATTTACCCATCTGGCACCCCAAAAAGAGGAGGGTGTTCTTTTGCAGAATACTCCAGGTGATCTGCATGTAAAGGAGGTGCTGTATGCTAAGTCCTCTGAGGATTACTCACACCGCATCAGCCATGGAAGGTTTCAGAAAGTTATTAAGTATTTGTCAGCCGTGAACACATACCCAAACCTTTTGGTTCTTTCTAGCTGCTTTATTCATGAAAAATGTCGGTTCACAGTTTTGCCTGCAAAACTTAAATTGATTCAGGTACTGGTGTAACCTTTTTTGCTTCCTTTGAGGATCTGAATTATGAATCTAGATTAATGTTTTGCAACACAGAGAAGGAAAGAGAAAGGCACTGCAGAGCGAGCTCAGCAGTGCTTCTACAGGAAGGTCATTTTGGCGAGCCAGGTCTTGTCTGCTGCTAAAGGTCTTTGCTGACAATAATACATGTAAGGGCACAGTGGTAACTTTCTCTAGCAGATACGTATTGTATGCAGTCACTTTTACTGGCAGAACTGCTTCCCCGAACAGAATGAGCTATCCCAGCAAAAAGATGTTTGGAGGGGGAGTATAGTAGAGTTGGCACAAAGATGTTACCATCATAAGGTTCATTGAAGGTTTTTCCATGTTCCCCACTGACAATGCCACCCAAATTTTGAAATATAGGCTACACCTAAATAGAATATAGATAATGGGTTCCAAAACCTCATCTGATGAATAGCCTCAATTGTTGCGTTTCTTCTTGCACTTTAACCGGGAGCGTGGCTACAGTGGAGGTCGCATGTTTATCAGGGACTATACGGTAGGAAGTGGCTCACTTCAGGCCAGCTTTATTTATCACATTTTAATCTGGAGTTAATAACTTTTTGGATGTTTCTCCCTAGCCTTGTTTCCCAGCTAGTCTACAGGTTTCTTTTGGAGAAGTTTGTTTGATGTGAAACTTCTCTTGCTCTGCCAGAGCACGACACTCTTGCAAGACAATTGCCTTAAAGAACAAAGCAATAGCTGGGGAATCGTGAGACATTTCTGGCATGAACTCAGGCAGCACTGCCTCTATAGCATATTCTTCCATTTAAGACTGATTTTCCATTGCTTTATCAAATCTTACCTATTTTTGCTAAAGCCGTAGTTGCAAGACTGCTTTAATCCACGGAATTCTCTGCTGCTACTGCAAAGGATGATCCTGCTTTACTCCCAATTCTGGACACTCATTTCTGTTATTTCCCTTGTCCTGGACCAGTGGGCCAGAGCAGGAAACTAATCTTGCTGAAATTTAACCTCTTCTGTGTGCGGATGGGTTAATTTTCAGCTGTTGTGTTTTCCTAAGCTGGTTTGCTGTGCAACCACACAAATGGTGGTGGTGGGGTCAAAGGGGGAAAGCGGGATTTCCTTCGGAGCCAGTGTGGGTTTAAGCCACTTTACAGTGTCCGCTGAACATTTTCCAGGACATGCGAGTGCCCTGGGGAAGAAGAGAAGTGGGGCTGGGGTTTGTCCTGGGGGGAGCTGGTGAGTGAAGAAGTGGAGGCAAGGCTGACTGAGGGAAGTTGTACAGGTCGGGTAAGGAGGTGGTGAGCTGGGGAGAAAAATGGACCAGCAGCAGAGGAAACGTGGAGAGTGGATGGAGTAGAAAATGATGACTAGCAGGAGAAGGAACATAGACAGTGGATGAGGAGCAAGGGAGACAAGGAAATTTGAGCTGCAATCCATGGCAGTGGGGAGAAAGGAGAGTGGAGGGACGGAGAAAGAGCTGTTAGTACAAGATTGGGTAAAGAGGGGCTGCTGCGGACCACTGGAAAAAGAGAGTGTCAGGATGGGAGCCAGCATGGACCTGAGCCTGGGAGAAGATCAGGGTGGCAACATGGGTGGCAGCACAGTAGGGAGAAAGAGTTTGGAGGAGACTCTTAAGGAGATCTTCAGGCTGAGCAAAGTCTGAAAGTGGGGTTGGAAGGCAGGGGGTGATGCTCAGGGTTGCTTGAGAAAATCCTGGGACTTGGAAAGCCAGAAATAAAGATGAGCACATGCTCATCCTAAAGTGTGGGGCTGGAGTGAGGAGTCTGGGGTACAGAAGGAGCCGTCAGGCTGGAGGTCGGGAGGACAGGCAGGGGCTACTCACCCACACGGGAGGGGAGCCTGGTGCTGGCAAACTCGGTGCTCCTCTGCTGCTCAAAGCCCAGGGGAGAGCATCTCATCCCTGCCTCTCACTGCTCCCCCTGGTCCCTACCTACAGCGGGACCCTGTGACCACTCCAGCTGCCACAGCTTGTTAGCTGAAGTGACTGGGAGGCCGCTGATATTTTGGAAATGTCACAACAGTGCCAAGTAATGAGGTTTTCCATTTTTTGAAAGACCTAGCAAAGTCACACACTCACAGAAACTGCATTAAATGCTAACTGCTATGGATGCAAAGTTGAGCACTCACAAATTAGGAAATAGTATAATCAAGTTTGCCTGTGTAATTTTAATTTATTCACTTCCTGCATATTCATTATGATTCAGTACTTAATGATTTAATGATCACACTATGATCAAGTAATTTTTTCATTTTGTTGTTGCCGGTCATTTTAAGTCAGGTTAATTCACTGGCAGTTCCCAATCAGTTCACTGAGTCACTGCAGAACTACTGGTGTAAGCTGGGGGGGCAGGGGAAGGATGCAATTGCTTTTGTGCCAGCAATGCTGGCGTAGCCTGGCCCAAACTAATTCTGAAATGACAACATTAATCTCCATGTAGTAAGGTAACGACTTCAGTTTTATTAAACGTTGGCAAATCCAGGCAGATTTTTAAATGGGGAGATCCTTGTTGCAAAGGGCCCACACACCTGCAAAGCAAGGACTAACTTTTCTCAAGAACGTATCATCTCTACTTCTTAACTCTTTTGGCTAACATCAGGAATAATTGTAATTCCAAGGCAGACACTAGACTGCAAACTTTCAACCCAAGTGGTTTGATGATGGAAATGTTCTATGTAACCAAGAAAAGTTCTCGTAACTGGAAGAACCAGGCAAGGCTTCCTGGCAGGCGCTGTCCCCAAACCACTCCTTAGAAAAGGCAAGAGCTGAGGGAGGTCCGATGAGGCTACCCCTGAATAAAATTCCTATTTCCTGCAGCCACTTACATGAGTCTTAATAAAACCCTGAAGACTTCAGACTTCTTGATCATTCTGCAAAGCTGTAGGTGCATTTACTGAGCAAAGTTTTTCTTAGAGGAACATTTCCATTTTCTCTTTAAATTACTGTTTCTTTAACTTTGGGTGAGAAGAAAAATGGAAAAATGAAGCTCATTTGTAGCCTTACTGGCTACAAGTGGTCATGTACAAAAACAGGGCTAAGGAGTGGTGTTTTATGCACAACACAGCTGAATCGTGAAGGGCAGTGCCAGAGTACCTACCGCAGGTGGGGAGTGGATACTATGGGCGGCTGCCACCGCTAACAGCACTGCCTAGTTCAATCATTTTAGCTGCTAACAGGCCCAAAAGATAATTTGGAAGAGCAGGATGAGCACAACACAAAGATATTTCTGGGCCATGGCCAGTTCCCCTATATCCCCTGTGCCGCAGCAGGCAGGGGAGACCGTGCGTAGTGGCTGGCTGAGCTTTCCAAGCCGGGGCATTTCCAATGACTCGCTGCTGGGTTCAGATCTCCTTGGCTCCCGGCAAGCAGTGATAAGCACTTTTAGGATGAGATTCTGACTCCTTTGAACTTCAATGTGACCAAAATTTTGCCTTTATGACCCAGAAGTTTGGTGCTGCGCTGAGGCCGTTAGATGCTGTTTCCTGATGCGCTCTGTTCTGTTCACCACTTTCTGCTACTTTGCCTCAACGTGCATCATTTTTTGGCCTCTTTATCTGTTTTAAAAAGGGGAGCTTTGTGGTTCAGCAAGCTTGAGGTAGGTCAAAGGGGGAAAAAAAAGCATTTTTGTTTAATTGCAAAGTATTTCCCTAGAAACTTTGTTTCTACGAAGTTATACAGCTATAAACCTAGTTAAAATGATTAAATTTCACATAGAATTTGTAATTTGTATTTTATAATGTACATAATTGAGAAATAATATATATTGAGCCCACAATTTCTTGTTTGTTTTCAGGTGTTTCTGCTGCTATGGTATCTATTTTGGTATGGTTAAATCAGCTCTTTGAGATTTTAAATTAAAAATTCTAAATGGCTTTAATAGACTAGTAATGAATTTTTCTTACTAATGACTAAAGTAATTTTTATGACTGCGTTAGTGATATAGTTTTCATTTTAAAGAACTATGCACTATTTTTATATCTTAGAAAATATCGGTTGTTCGTGTTCAGAACTATATAAGGCTTCAACAGTTCTTCTTACTGATATGAATTATTTCAAGATTGTCAGTATGTAACCAAACTCTTGAGATCAAACAGACTTTCTAATTAGTTTTCTGATCTTCTAATTACATCTTTTAGAAGCAGATTGACAGGCATTAATGGAACTTTTTATGTATAGTTATAATTTACTCTCTACAAAACCTTGTGCAAAAGGAATTTTATTGTCTATTCATATACTCTTTAAGCTAAGGAAACACAAACTTTAAGAATCTTGCTGTAACGATGTTGCTTCTTGCTTGCTGAGCTGGAGTTGTATGTGCTGTTTTGTATTATATCTGTAATTCAACAAGGTATTAAAACTTGTGCTTAAGTTTGAAGTTATTTTTATTGTTGAAGTGACTTGATTACTCTCATGCATCAGTGTCTTCAGGAGAGTAATAGGTCTTGTTCCTATCATATATTTTTATGCTCCAAGCCTATATGTATGCAAAATATCATCCTTTAGTTGTGAGCTGTTTAAGAGCAAAGCTTTACACATTTGTCTTCTGCTGTGCAAGGCTGGAAAGCTCTGAAAAGTGGAATAATGTAAACAGCAAAAATAAAAACCTTTGCGGTGTCCGTACGTCACATCCTGTCAGATTGATGCATTAACTTGCTGGACTACAAGCTTCAGTCAGCAAAAAGCAAAGCAAGCTGGTAAATAAAAGTTTGACCTGGATTTCCATATAATTAAACCAGTCAGTAGATTTAAAACTGATGGAAGGCAGCAAACTCTGCTAAAAGAGCAGGCAGAAATTGAAAGCAAATACGAGTTACCTGTTAGATAGCTTTTCAGGAGAGAAAGTCATTCTTTCATTTATCCTGGTATATGGAGACCAAAAGCTCCCCCGTGGACTTTTGAGGGATTCAGTTAACATCTGAAGTCCATCTATTATAGCTACAGTAAATACATTGTTGTCATGGTAATGCAATGATCAAAGTCTGAGGGAAAAACTCCAGCATTTCTATGGTTCATAGTGCGAGATGAAAGGAAGGCTTGACAAGAAATAAAATAGAATTGATAAGCATTTAGTTTAAGTTGAATTTGCAACCTTCCAGAGAGAGGTTATGAATTTTAATTTAAAATGAAACAATTTCAATTTAATTACATGATTTTGTATAGTTATTCTGATATTGTTAGTACTCAGAATAATGCTGTCATCGTTGCCTGGAAAAGGTGGTGGTTTTCTTCCCCAAATCAGTTTCTCATTTTTGGGGGGCAAAATTGACCCAAATTGACCCAACTGGGCCCCTTGTGAGGCCACGCAGGGAAGTCACTGTGACCAACTGGGAGGATTCACAGGCAGATCTACTGAGGCATGAAAGGTGAGGTTTCACAACAGCCTACAGCTTATTTAAGTCCGCTTTACCACTGACTGCTCTTAAATGGTGGAGGGCCGGTCCCATTTGCACCCCTACTCTGGCAAACACTTGCCAGCCCCTGTCCCCCACTCCTAGCTGTGCACGTCTGCCGGTTGCCTTCTGCTGTCCGACCTGGTGAGGTTTCTGCAGAACTCCCTTCAGCTCACTACATCAGAAAATAAAAAGAAAAAAGGAAAAGATGGCTGTTTTTTTGCCAAATTATCGAATGACCAGCAGTAAGGATGAGCAGGGCGGGAAAAGCGGGAGAAAGACCTCCTCTGTTTGGTGGCCATGAGCCATTTGGCTGGCCCACTCTTTGTGGCCTTGAGCATTCAGAGCAGAGCCTGAACTGCTTGCTCACCAAGCAGGTGAAACGCATGTCCCCGAGGAAGTGCAGGGTTGAAGGGCTGCTGGAAACCCCACCTTCCTCTGCTGCTTCAGTGCCTTACTAAGGACCGTGCTTGTGGCCATCCATAAGGCAGGAATACAAAGCCCCAGTCCCTTCTGCATTTAGGCAGCAAATCCTTCCCTCTGGGTTGTGAATCCTACCCGAAGGTGGCCTGCTTCCCCTGTTACACTGCATGGGACACCTGGTTCGGGCCTCTGATTTCCATTCCAGCAAGAGTTGCTTGAACATTAGACCTGGCTGCACAGAATATTACCTGGCTCGTATCCCTTTTCAGAGGAATGGTCTCCTTTGCCAACATGCTCACAGCACGTTTCTAGCCCCAATCTAATATTACTTTCTCACAGTGAATATCTCATTATTCCAAAGCTGTGTCCTTCACTTCAGTGGTGTAGCTTAATGGGGTATACGCATGCATGCCTATAAATCTTGATGGATCAAGCTGTGCAAGCTGTAGTCCCAGTGAAAGGGGATGACTCACCTGATGAAGTGCTCACTAGTCAAAGCAAAAGCTGCACAAAGGAAATCCTAAATGTTAAAATAATCTTTTGTCAACAGGGACAGATTCTGACCTCCTTAATCACAGTGACTGCATGTTACAAGTAGTCCCAAGGAATGAACTGAAACTACTTGCAGAGTAATAAAGTAGTTCTCCTGGGAGAAAGGGTACTGATTTCCAGCTACAGGTCATCAACCTTGTGTTAAATTCTCAACCATTTAGTTGATGTCTCACGGTTAATGTTCCATGACAGCCCTTTAATACACAAGAAAACAGCTTAATCTGAGAAAGCCCTCCTGGCACGTTATAAATTTCATCAGTATTGAAGGGACCATTGAAATTACAATTACAAAAAAGATGTGAAATGTGAGACAACGTGGTGATGGTCAAATGCTGAGCACTCTCCTAACTTATTTCCTGAACACTGGAGTAGACCCACAGACTGTTGCCCAACAGCCTGAGATAAAGGCATAAATATGGAGGGAAAGGCAAACACAAAAATTCAAAGGAAAAAGCGCAAAACCAAACAGAAAAGTAATAAAGGAGAATTTCACTTCCAAAGTGCTTGATTGTCTGAACAGAATTGATGAGAGTGTGGAAACTGCAAGGGTGGTCTTTGTGCAGGATTAAGGCTGCTTTCATTGTATTTTTTAAACATAAGCAGTACAAAAATTGAGTGCCTGTGAGCCATCATGCATAAGACCTGTATAAACACCATGACTGCTAATCTGGAGCCCTCCCTGGATTTTTAAGAAAATCCTTGCCAGAAAAGCACTGGTGACCTTAATATTATTTTATTCAATAGTTACTGTGTCAAAAAAACAGTTTAACTTTGTGGACCTCAATGATGAGAAAGTACTTGTCTGGAGGCTATTACTGCCTCATGCAATTTTCAACCTAAACAAAGTAAACAGAAAAGTAGTTTTGTCTGAGTAAGGACTTTATGATATGCCCCAGAGGAATTGAAAACTCCAGGAAAGGAAATGGAAAAATCTAGAAAATGAAGAAAAACAAGTACTACAATTTAATAGCATGTTTAAAGCATATACTTATTTTAGAACAAGTACTCAACGTCTGCCCTTACTGGGTTTTTAGGATGTACAAGTAAGTACCAGATGATGTATATTACTAAATCACCATGCAAAGGTCGATAAACATATCTGCAAAACTTGCATTTTTCCTGGACTGCAGGCTGGATATGCAAAAAAATAATTAAAAGAGAACGAGGAAATGAAAGTATTAAATGCACTTTTTTACTTCCAAATAGACTGTAAATCAAACATACATAAATTTCCATCAGTCTTAAGGCAGCACTTAGCTGTATAGAGTATCAAGCATCCAAGGAAAGACCATCACTTCCGAGATGCACTCACTGTTCTCATTTGTAATTTATCCTGTAAAAATACAGCAGCAGAATGTTAATGCTCTTTGGTTAGGTTTTTAAAACTCGAGAATACTGAAGTCAAAGGGACATGCTCAGTCTGACAGCCTTATAACTTTTTAAGAATGAACTCAAAGTGATTTCAGAGACTTCTCTTACTCCTGAATCCCCACCTTGTGCTTTTGCAATTCTGCTCCTGAGCGTTTAATACATTATTTTACTCTCTGTGTCTGACAGGGCCAACCAAGCAGAGAGCAAGCTAAATGCCAGGCCACATGTCAGAAGAAATAATAAAATATAAACAAAGTAAAGTTTTTTTTAAAAAAGACAAAGATTTCTTTCTTTTCTTTCAGATGATTGTCCTTGTGCATTTTTGGAGGGGGGGAGAAGACTTGCTAGCCTAGGTGAAGAGGCTGAGGCCTGAAAGAGGAAAGAAGAGGAGTTTGATTTGTTTAGGAAGGCGAGGGAAGGTGCAGGTGAAAAGGCAGTAATGGGGTTTCCAGAGATCCTGGGGAACTGGAGGGAGGGAGAAGAGGGTTAGCCTGAGCCTGGTCCTTCACTGCCAGCTGGTGTGTCTGAAGCAAGAAGTATTTGATTGGTTTTGGTAACTTTCTTAAAATTGGGTTACTTGTGCCCTAAGAGCTCCTTTTACCTCTGATTTACTGATTTGTTAATCCGTACAAGATCCAGTCCTTGCAACCTGCCTGGCTTGGGTATTGAGATAACAACAATGATTTTCTTGGGGAAATAAGAATTATTTGGTCATGAGGAGTGTGTGTGTGTGTGTGTGGTTGTGCGTACCTGTCTGTCTGTCTTTTGAACTTGCTGGCCAATTTGTTAAGTTTGAGAGAAAGGCAAAGATCTCAAAACTACCGAATTTCTTCAACTTTTGTGACAATAGATACCTGTCCCTGCAGACACAAGAGCTTTCTGATGGAAACCAATAGGACATCAGCTGCTACTGGTTTCACTGCTCACAGAACTTCATTTATTATCTGCAAATGCTTCCTTTTGGAAGTGGATTCAGTGGAGGATAAAGTGGCTCACATCTGCAGTGAGTTGTTCCACACCTGTAACATTGTCCTTAGTTTAGGATTTAGGAGTAGGCTGACGTGGAGCTGCTTGGCAACTGCCAGCCTCTGCCTACAGCCATCCTGGACATGGGTCCTGTCATGCCTAGGAACACCATGACTTCGTGTATTTGATTTTAAAAGATAATTTTAAGAAGAAAAACTCAGCAACCAGTAAAGAAATGAAGTAGGAACCATTCAGAAATTGGGAAAGGTGGATAGGCTTAGGGTCAGATATCTTGAATTCACGATGGTAGCAGTTTTGGCAGATGAAGGATTATAGTAGTGGTTGCTTTGGAGAGGTTTTGTGCGGTGACTGCACACTTCGTCTCCTCTGGCCACGAAAAAAGAAATCACAAATGGAAGGGATTACTAATGGGAAATGCTGTATTAGTTTCATAGGTCTAATAGATGATGTGAAAAAGTGAATTGTCAGGGAAAGCCAAAATCACTCCGAACTCTGCAGCATTTAGACGTGCTCTTGGCTAATTGCTATTCTAGAGACGTTAAAAAAAAAAAAAAGCAGCTAGAAACGTGGTGCTGTTGATTACATCAGTAGGATTCACTGATCTGAGGACTCACACGCAGCCAGCTGGCTTCTCTTTGAACTTTCTGAGGCCAGCCTTGCCCATGGTACGTGAGCTGGGTGCAACGGGAGAGAAAGGCAATCACCATGGAAAGTGAGGAGATCAAGAAACTGCCCGCTGCTCACCAAGCTTGCTGCTCACAGAGCTGCTGATAAATATCACAGGTTTTATCTGGAAGGTCTAAGGTCTTCCCCGTCATGGATTTGTAATTTTTCTCCTCCTCCACTGCTTAACATTTCAGAGCAAGCAGGAGCTGGCTACTCCGCTTGCCCTAGATGAGTCACTCCTCCAGATAAGCCTGACTGACTTCAAAACTCAAGTTACTCTGCATCGAGTGTAAAACGTTGAGACAGAAAAAAGAAATGAGGAAACGCTCCTGCCAAATTCCAGTCCCCGTCACATAAAGCAATGCTATTTCATGTGTGAGGTGACGTACTGTTTTGAACTGACTTCAGCTGATCATAAAACAAAAATCATGTTGTAATTGTCACATAAAGGCTCCTGACATAGCAGGGGAGAAGACTTCAATCTGTCGCAACCTGTCCTCTTTGAGTAAGAAAAGGTGACTGAGAAAGTGTTATTTGGCACAGAACAGCGAATCAGAAGCAGAAATAGAGTCCTCTTTCATTTTTTGGATGCATTTACACTTGCTAATATGCCACTCGGTGCTCTTAAAATCTTGACTCTTCATTCCTACCTGGCAGCAAACTGAGAATCTACTTTCCTAGAAACGTGCCAGAAAAATACAGCTTCTTCAGAACCAAAAGTTTCAGTCAAATTTGCAATACAGCAGTTAAAACAGTGACTGTTTCAGTGACCCAGGGGCAGGCTGCTCTCATGTGGGATGTCCCAGCCCGGGAATTCCTGGGCACCCCCAAAGCAGGGAGATTGCCTTTGCACTTTCCCATCTCTACACTTCTGAAAGCACCCAGCCCACCGCTAGAAAGCTAGTTAATGTGGCAGACAGGGCTCAAGCAAGGCATAAAGGTGGCTATTCAGACCCTCAGACTTTGGTTGTAACACCTATTTATCATTAGGGAGGCTGGGGAGGAGCAAGGGAATGTCAGTATAGGACCGACCGCAACCTGGAACAGAACTTGCAGGACACAGTAGTGAATTGAGCTCTACAGTCTCTGCTTTTCCTAATCCTGACCACAGGCATACCCGTAGCTATATGGCCCCCACCCAGCTGAGACTGTCATACCCTCACCATGCACATCTTATAGCACCCATCAGTGACCATAACCCTCTGGACCCAAATGCTACTGGTAAGAGGGGCACAAGTCAATAAGACATACCACGCTCAAAGCTACTCTCAGCCCTTTACTCCACACAGACCAACTTCTTCTGCTTGGCCTTGGGCTAGACAAAATTAAAAGTAGGATTAACATTCAGGTTATTGCTAGCAATCGCAGGGGCAGGAGAATTCAATTTATTGCTACAAGAAATCACTGGGATATACTTTAATACTGGACGATGAGAGGAAAACCTAGGTTTATTGCCAATTGAAGCCCAGCTCTTGGAGCTGTAGGTGCAGAGGCTGACAGCCAGCTGTGGGAAAAAGGAGGAGATATTGGGCAACTTTTACACAGAGTTTTTGATAAGTTACGGTCAAATTTTAGATGTGGAATCACTGAGCCAGGAGAAGTATTCCTGGATTGCACAAGACCAGAAGGCTGGTATGAAGGGAGAGCTGACAGGACCAAATGCTCTCAGCTGAATTTTGGCCCCACGAGGGTTGCTGAAGGACAGGTAAGGAAGGGTGGGGGTACACACGGAGAGGGGTTGAGAGGGAAGAATGACAGGGATGGGCAGTTCAGTTTGCTGATGGATCCTACCACATCTGTAGGGGGAGAGGCAGATGAGGCAAGAGTCAAACAGTTTACACTCGCTTTTTTAACTGGTAGGAGTCTTCAGGTGATAATTAAAGGTAGGATTAGGCTTAGGATGGGGGCTGGGGTTAAAAACAGGCAGGCCTGAGGTGTTGAGCCAGCAGGGCCCATTGGGCTACAGTGAGGGCTAGTGACCTCAGCTGGAGTGGCTTTTTTACTGAGTTTTACTGGCTTTTGGTTGGGGTTAGGGGAAAAAGGATCTGAAGAATTTAATTTATTTTTAGATCGTTTAAGGTCCAGGGTGGTAGGATGGTAACAGGTTCCCTCAAGGCACTTAGAGAAGATTAGTTTTCATTTGGGGTTTAGAGGGCACTGCAGAAACTGAAGCACTCCAGATTTACAGCCACAATTAATCCTCAGTTGTTGGCTCATTCTTCCCCAGGCCTGGTCCCAAACCTACAGATCCAGTCAGATATGAGACGCCTATCTCCGTCGTATCTCTAAACCTAACTTGTACATCAGAAGAAGTTCACATGCCCTTCTTCACAGTACAAATAACTGTCTGCTCTTCAGCCCCAACACAAGCTGCCATCATCCTGCAGGGTCTACCCCTTAACACCCCTGCAGCCACTGCTGCCCACTGCCCCATCCTTTAACCCTACCTCTAACACTAACCCTCATCCTTGCTACACTCTAGCAGCCCATATCTATTCCAGGGTTATTCACAAGCCATTTGCTTTGCTGGCATTTGTGTTCAATCTAGCTTGGTGGACCTACAAGGCTTTCCAACATTGCTTATAGTCATTCCCCCTGCAATATTGACACTTGTGCAGGACCCAAGACAAAAA
>NW_009598624.1:58625-75151 GCF_000690535.1 Cariama cristata | reverse complement strand
TCTTTGTGGGATTGAGACAATAACAGAAGATAGAGGCAAGAACGCTAAAAATCTTTGCTGATGAGCAAATGTCACGTACAAATATAACAAAAGATAGAAAGCTGCAAGCTGCTTGACACCTCACATCTGTGATTGATGTTCTCGCTTACTCATTCACTCTGAAGGAACAAGTCACTGACCAGGCACTGTTCTCTTCAGTAGCAGAGACACGGTCTCAAGAAATGGTTCCTCTTTCTGCATTCTTAATGTGGGCCTGCTGCCTTTAATAGTATTATTCCTAAGCCACCTGCACGCGAATCTTCGTTAGCTTCTACACACATGCGGCCAGTGCGTCATAGGCCTTGTCGGAACGTGTGTATTTGGCAGGACAGTGAAGCCATACTTTTTTTCAAAGTTTTCAGGTCACTTTGTCCTGGTTTTGTATCGAAGCTTTTCATATCAACAGCAGTTTTATTTCAGTAAGCTAATAAAGGCCCTTGAAAAACCCTATGTATCAGCAAAAAGACTCCCCAGTGCTGAAAATCGAATTTAAGAGTTTATGCTGCACAAGGGTGAGTGACGAGGAAGCCTGTGTGTCGGCCCAGGCTGAGGCATAGCCTTGTGTTTGCGCGGGGAGGCCTGAGGCAAGGTTTTGCCATTGTCTGTAACTGGAATATCAGTTAAGTCCTGTGAGATCCAGTAATTAACTCAGCTCTTTGGGTCCAAACTCTAGTTCTACCCCAAGCCATTAAACTACAGACTAACATAACCTAAAGTAAGTTATTCCCATCCAGCCCTACAGCTGGTCATGCTTTACTGCACTTATGCTTTTCTGAGCTTTATAAGCTTTGTTTTTCCCAGCAATAACACTTGCTTTTCATCCCCATCATCCCTAGCCCCAACCTCAGCGCCAGTTGTACCATTAACACAAGTCTCCAGACTTAATAAATATCAACCTAGACTGAATCACAGCCCTGCGGTCTGGAGGAGCCAGACAGAACTCTTCAGCTCCAGCTTTTCCAAAGCCAGACACCAGCCGATGCCGTTCCTAAACTTGTATTAGTGGCCATGCTGGACAGCCTGGGCTGTCTTTGAGCTGTGAACCCCTAAGACAGAGTGATGCTCTGGGAAGCAGCTCAGCAGCAGCAATGAGCTTTACTTGTCCTTTGAAAATGCCAGTCGAGCATGGGCAAGGTGCATTTTAGTTTGCCTTTTAACTGTAGCCGAAGAACACGCCCTGTGTTATTTTCTAGTTTTCTTTATGCAGAAGTACAGCAGTAACTGCACATACAACTCAAGAAATGTTTGTGGATAAAGATTGTTTTTCTCAATGCCCCATTGTAAAGTGGACACCTCAGAAAACAGACATACACATCATGCTATTGGTGGCATTTTGGCACTGCTTTCAAGAAAACGGGAGTGCAGTTAGTTTAGTCAAGGTCAGTGGAGCAGTTCCATTAGGATGGCGCACATTTTCCTGGGCAAATAATTGCAGTACTATTTATCTCCAAGCTATGTTTTCATAATAGAGCTGAATCACTGTATCTGATTCCAGTTCACATACATTCATTTTTCTTACCAGTGGAAACTGATATTACCAGTCTTTGATATGCACTTAAATTAATTCCTTCCAGGTGTTTCATTTAATGCCTTCCAGCCTGATGGAGTTAAATTAGCAGGACTAACTACTTAAGAGTACTGAAAAAGAAAGTAAAACATTTTTAGGATTAGATATTCGAGACAGGTTTACACATTAGCATATTAAATCCATACAATACAGGTTATCCCCTAATTAGAAGCGAACCTTTGATAAGAGAAGAGTCCGTGTATCTCAAGACACAGGCTTCCCTATGGATAGGAGAACCGCACCGCTATGCAGCTGCACGCTGTGCTGCCGCTATATATTTTAAACAGCACCATGGCATCACTTTTTTTTAGAGAAAAAGGGGTGCATTCTCAATCTAAGTGGAAATGTAAAGGTACTATTTTCCTCAGCTTGTGTAAGAGCAGTATTCAGAGCTGCCTTGCTGCTCTCACTCAGCAGGACCGTTTCCCTGCTTGAAACCTGGGATCGGACACCCACAGACACGGTACTAACAGGTCTCAAAGCAGCACCACTATATGGCTTTACCATGGCTCTCTTACTGGAAATTATGGGTCTGGTTGGCACCTCAGCATCTGCTACCACTTTAGGGGAGAAGACCCACAAGAGCTTTCTGATTGAAAGGCATGAGCCACCTCTTAAAGGACCACCACCCCTTGCTGGTCTCCCAGAACTGGAAACCTGCACGGGCAGTTCACGTCATGCCCACATCACCTCCTGGATCAGAGTCACAAGGTGATGATTACCCAAGGTGGGGGAAGAAGCAGCAGGTTGTTTAGGAGGTTTTGTTCTGGGAAACACCTACACCAGGGGACACTGCCTGCAAGTAGCTTATGAGTTATGTGCAAATGAGATGCTCCTAATATGAAATTCTTGAATATTTATGTATCTTCCCAGTAGTTACTGTTTAGTGAAAAAGTCAGAAAATCTGAATTATTCCAGTAAAGAGAAGATATATTCTAGTTTTCCATAAAAACAGTGTCCCAAAGATTTCTTGAAAGATACACAAAGTGTCTCTGGTGTTGGGGTTTTTTTAAATCAAAATATGCCATTTTTCAGGTAGAAGATGCTATCACCTGTTTGGCAGTCCTCTCCTTAGTTTATATTTCATAAATAACATTTCACACTAACCTTTGTTTAAATATGCAAGGCCTAGATATGTGAGTATCTGGAAACAGGTACTGAAACCTTCAATAAAAAATATTCATCTCTACTCTCTATTCCCTCCTCCTTTTTTTTTTTTTCAATGCAAAGTAGGAAATACAATATTAGAAAACTTGGCAATAGCTTGAATTGAATGTATTTGAGAAATACGTTTTGTCAGAATGAGCAGAAAACTGTGCAATCTTTAAAATAGATGCTGAAATTTCACCCTTCAAAATACTTTCCATACAATAAAGTGTTTCCAGTTAGGTTACTGTGAAGTCACTATGCTGTGTTAGCTGTATCATGCATATGGATGTTTATTTTCCAGACATTTCTTCTAGGAATATGTGTTTGTGCTGTATGGCTTTGTGCATTAAAGTCTGCTTACATTGTATCCCTGAATCTTATGGAACCCTCTTGTTAATAGGTCAGTAATGGTGGTACTCTCGAGGTCCGTCTTTCCAGTTATTTACTTAGTCATTTTACTGCTTGAGAGACATGTCAACTAGCAAGAAATGCCAACAAGTACTTTGTGTGCATTACAGCTCTGTCTTTAATATTGGGCATTTTTGATGGTGTTCAAAAGCCAGGAATTTGTTCCTTTTTCTCAGAGCTGTATCTGGCAGAAGTCTGTATGTGCTAATAAAATTGGGCATAATAGAGGTCTTATTCATAAAGAAGTAAATAAAAATTAGTTCTGAAGTGAAAGAAGCTGACATTTCAGTTTTCCCCTAAAGAGGAAAAAAGGGAAATTCTGTTACATTTTATAGGTACAGACATTTCCAGGAAATTTAAATCTCTGGTTAGGCTACACTTTTTTAACAGAAATCAGATAGCGAAATACCCTTGACTCAGGACTGCAGGTGTAAAGTGTGGAATTAGGGAGGAAAGTTTGTGAACATAGTGTTGCTTCTGTCTGTCACTTTTTTACTCTTCCTTGTGCCAAGAACCAAAAAAATGAGGGTAAGGAAGGTCAGAGGGAGGAGATGGAGAAAGGGAGTCTCAAGGTTTCTTTAGTTTTCTCTGCTGCTCCAGAAAAACTTTGCAATCCAAAGAGGACATACTACAGCAAAGAGCCAGACTCCAAGTCATCCAAGCTCATTTCTCAGCCCTAAAAGGTGCTGCCATAGGTGCGTGCTGTCTCTGGGTGACATAACTGTCCCTTTTTAGTAATGCCAAAGCGAAGTTTCCAAATCAGAGTGAAAGCCAACCTGCTCGTGTGCGTGCGAAGAGCTGGAAGGGTGCGCGTAAGGCTGGACACCCCGGGGTGGGAGTGCTCATTTGGACTGGGTAGAGGCGGCAGGCATGGCGGGTAGAGCAGAGGGAAATAAAACACTTCTGGAAACATTTTGGTTTGGGAACTTTTTGCCCTATTGTTCAAGATAAAATACCTTTTAAAAAAAAGACATTTGCATTTGTGTGACTTGAGTTAGGTCTTAATGCAATACTGTGTTCTCCTAAGCGGGTATCTCTGCTGTCCTACAGAAACAGAATGTACGTGTTTGAGCTCTTTGTCGTGTTCCCTTTTTTCTGACTTCTCTGTTGAGTCATTCTCCCTAATCTTCTAAAGTGTGATGAATGCACATCAGCATTGCATTGCAGGCTAAAGGAAATTTAGGGGTAAAGGGAAAAGAATTGCTTCCGTAGTACCTTTGTCCTGCAGGAACCCTAAATTAAAAAAAAAGTATAAAACTCCAGGGGGACAAGTGGTACAATGTCAGAGCACTTAGTTTCCTAGTCCTTCTTGAGCTTTTTGCTCTTCTACTCATTCTGTTAAGGAACAAGTCGTCTCTCAGCTTTGTTTCTTTCCCAGAAGAGTCACGTCTGGTTTTGTAGCTAAGGAGCATCCCGCTTGGCTTAGTCAGAGGGTCTTAGAGTAATTCAGATGTTGATTGGTCTCTGGTGCATAGGACAGCTCTTTCAAACAGGCTTTGATTTACACCAGAGGCTGACACCCAGAAGGAGACCAGGCCACGCTCCTTCTGCCCTGGCTTCGTTCTCTGCCCATGCCCTCGGTGGCTGGCACGAGAGCCGCAGGCTGCTCTGAAATCCAAGGGCTTCCTTGCTTGTTCTGCTGTGGCACAGCCTTGTGTGGGCAAATAGGTCCAACACCTCCATAAGGTCTCCATCCCTGAATCAGAAGCCTCAGAAAGCAGGACAGGTGGAGGGGGCTTACTCTCCCCTGTGCTATCTTACTGTTTTCTTTAAAACTTTGCATTCCTCCAAAATGGGACAAAATACCTTATAATTTCCCAGCTCTCGTGAGGCTGCATGTTCCAGTGATGGCGTTTGCCACCCACCTGACAGGAGAGAAGATGTGGGCAAGGGAAGCAGTGCTTGGATTAGCTATTGCAGCGACCAAGGTGCTAAGGTTGCTTGTGCATGCTTAAGTAATGACAATGCTGAGGATAGTGGAGAAGAGTCCCCCAGGAACAGAACATGAACATTAATTATAGGGGGGAAAATATATTATTAACATCAGACCGCACACTACAGGAGATCCCAGTGTGCCTATTAAAGGAAATTAATTACCATCTCTCTTTACCTTTCAGATCAACTCTTCTTTATAATGAGAATAATTCCTTCATTGTTATCACTAGTATTATCAGCTGTAAGAGAATAATTTTTCCTTGTATTCCATTCACTGCTATTGTGCATCTGTATGTTTTGAAAATAAATACTTCCAATGGATGCATTGCATCCCCTTCAAGAGGAGGTCCCACAGACTAGGCTCAGGCTCTGTAAAACACAGCGACTCACTAGAATAATCATTCCTCTGCACTAGTAAGTGTGGAATAGCATCAAAGTCATTCCGTGTGGCAAAACCAGGACCAGACTTTAGGAGGTAACATCTCAGCACAGTGCAGGAGACCTCTCTTTCCTGTAACTGCACCTCTCGTCACATCAACCACACGTGGCTATCATATCAGGTTTGTAAATTCTGGGATTGAGGATCTCTGGAAATAACTAACCTTTCAGAAACAGTTAGACATTGATCCCTTTGAGGCCAAGTAAAAAAAAATAATTAAAGATTCTCAGTGTAAATTATTGTCCATGTACCCCACTCCCCTAAAATAGAGCAGTTAAAAGCAAGGAGATACTCTTACTTTTTTAGACTACTCCTGCTTCACAGCCCCCGTTTCCAGATCCCAGTGTATTTTCCAAATAAGTCTTGGGTAAACTCACATGAGCAATTTTTCCTGGTAAAGTCAGAATTGAGGTCAAAACTGGACTAAAAGAAAGCTCATTACAACCTTAACATCCATAATCCACCCCGAGGAGAGAGATGAATGCAGCAAGCAGGCTATGGAGGCATTGTTTCCATTGTGCTCTTGATTAACTTATAATTCACAAGTGAGGGAGTGTGAAGGAAACTACTGACTGATGGAAGGTCACCAATTCCAAGAGGAAATAAATGATATATAGGCATCCCATTCATCACTTTATTTGTGTAACAGCATTTTGGATTCTGTCTCTCTAGGGTAAAGCCCATTTAAAATCTTTTCATATTTTTGCAAAGACAAGGCTGGAAAGCTTGTGTAATCTTACTAACAAAAGAACCGTATATAAAATCCACATCATCCCAGGGCAGCCAGTGACTTCTTCCTTGAAGAGGGTGCTAATTCCCCAAATTCTTCATGATTGTCCTTGGATAGAGGCCAGTAATCATCACGATTCTTTCAACCCCACATGAAGAACTGCCATCACCCTATTATTTCTAGTATAATAACAATCCTAAGCTTTGCTGTAAAGTTCACTTTTGCATTATAAGGAGCATCCACTTCTCGGAAAATCCTGATTACAGCCATGGCTGTCATTAGTATCAGGTTCCCAAATTCTAGTATCAAGGAACATACAAATGTTTGCATGATCCCTTCTTCCATCCACCCTCAGTTTTTAGAGGAATAAATTTATTAATGAACAAAAGCTATACAGCAAAGATATTGCATCAATTGCTCCTTTCCTTTGTAGAAAAGCAGATACCCCTCAAATATGCATGAAGCCCCTGAACCAATATCTCACTTTATCACATTGAAATGGAAGCGCTGTTAACAGTAGCTAGTCTAAACCTGGAAGAATTAGCAAGGAATCAACATACTCCACTTGTAAAGGCTGTAGAGAGTTTGACTAAAATAAGAATCAAATCCAGAAAGTGGTCGGTAATATAGACGTCAAGGCCAGACAGAGAAAAGCCCTGTGCATATATCCCTATATTTACTTCTCCAGTTAAATAATACCATGGCAATAGGGTGGCCAGACATCAATGAAATGCTCTCACACTTTATTTTCTTCTACAGTTTATTGCAGAAATAATAAACACTGTGCAGCACAGACTCAAATTGATGCATGTGATCTTCTGCATTTTTGGTGGCTAATACAATTGCTTTGGAGCAGGTCAGTGCACATTCTCACTTTCAGTTACTTGGGACAAATGCAAACTAAGTGTACCATGAAAAATTTCATCACATAACATGGCGTCCAAAAGATGATGTATGTCTCTACTGTGATATTTTTATTATGCCTCAGAGAAAACCTATTTTAATGCACAGCTGCAAAAAGAACCACTGGTCTTACAGCAAAAAAGACATGCAGTAACCACTGTGGACTAGCATTTTCTGTCATGTAAACTGGCAGAACTGCAGAAAGGCATGAGGTGGGACATCAGTCACATCTTTCTGAGTGTATTTTTTTTTTTTCCCCAGTGGTAAATTAGAATTGAATTAAGTCCCAATGTTGAATTTTGTAATAATGCCTGTTTGGAGGGACTGAATTGCTAGATAAAGAAACAAGGGAAAGCTACGGTATGTCTACAGAACCTTGAAGTGTGGAGGAATCAAGACACAATATTAAAATAAATTCCTAAACTCTGCAGAGAGTTTCTTTGTTCAGCCTACCACACAACAAACATGACACACGGTATGACCAAAAAAAATCCTCAGCCAAATTCCGACTCTGTCACACCTACAGCATGCAGCGTGGCTGGAGTTGTGTGGAGCGGGCAGGCTCCTCATCTAAACCATGACTCCACATTAGTAGGAAATCTCTTTATAAAAAGGAAGCAGCTGCTGCGCTTGGTCATTCCAGCTGCACTTTAGTGGCTCAGTGTATAGTGCTAGGTCACAGTTCCAGGTCAGTTTGACAGAGCTTTAGCTCCACTCGTTTCAAAGGACTTACTGTCGTTCCTCAGCAATGTGAGTGAGAACAGAGACTGGCCTCATTTCTCCATCCCAGCCATGAGGCAACTGGTATTTCCCCAATACCCCAGCCGGATACCCCTGGTACCCCTGGTACCCCAGTACCTCCTCCCTGATGCTGCGGGAGGAGGCAGTTCTCACCAGGGACATGAGCAGTCAGGAGGGCAGGTTGAATAGCTTCATGCACTCTGGAGAGGGACAAAATCCAGACTGAGCCCAAGATAATTGGTTTGATAGTTTAAGAATAGGGAAACAGCAGATGTCTTTGAATGCATGGTAAGAGCACCAGGTCAGAGACTTGGCTTGTGGTGATTAGGTTTTGAGAGAGAAGCAGCAGCCTGTCTGCTGAAACTTGGCACAAAGCTTGTCTTTTTTTGAACATCTCTTTGGGATGACAACCTATGATCCTTCTTTTTTTTTTTTTCTTTTTTTTTTTTTTCTCCCTTCCTATGGTTTCCACATGAGAGTGACTGCTTCGGTCTGCAGTTTAGTTCCTCAGGAGTAGACTGGGAAGGAAAAGTGCCTGCATCTATGAAAAGGATAATACAGGGGAAAGGGTCAGAGAGCCTCTGTTTCGCAGGGAGCCTTCTTAATGTACCTCACCATTGACTTAAAGATAGATTGCAATCCATGGCATAATCAGTATAATTCCTAGCAGCACCTGGATTTTCTTTCAAGGTTTCTTATCCAAGCTTTGCCCAGCCTGTTATTGCTTATCTGTACGATTGAAAATCATCCTAGCAGCCAGGGAATTGGAATGCAACACAAAATAGCTGAAAGCTAGCTATGAATTTAGGAGCTGTGCTAGCCGTTCAGAGATTTAGTATCTTTTTTTTTTTTTTCTGGGTAATGGGCAAGTTAGAACCTTTCGATGTTTCAAAAAGAGAGCAGCAGAAAATACCCCTGAGGACAGGCTGCCTAAGCTCTGATCCTGTATCTGAAGTCCAGTACCAATGTTTTTGCTCATGAAAAGAGTAATTCATTCAGCTGAAAGATAGTGAGCTTGACTTTGAAAATTAAAATCAATGCTTTAATTTGATACACACACAATTACCAGCTGTCAAATGGCATGTAATGCATTTTTACTGAAAAAAAACAACAGCACAAAAGACCAGAAAGGAGGCTTTGACAAATGTTAGGATTCTCATAACGATTTTTTTGGGTGTTTTTGAAAGCAAGACTGCAAAGTTAAGCACTGCAGATGATAGGGCATTATGCAGAGGGCATAAAAGGACCAATGGTGTTTTTCAGAACATATATCACTGCTCCCTGTAATGCTCTGTTGTCACAAATATATGGTGATTAGCTATTTATCAGCATGAAAGCACATCATAAAATATTCCACATATCATTGAGTTTCTAATAATCTGTGTCACTGTGAAGATTAATACATTAAGTCAGTCCACATAACTTCATGAAATACCTTCCTTTGCCAAGATTTGTGTTGCGTTTGGCAAATGGAGGATGAAACACTGATGAAATGGGGACATCTACTTTTGTTGATTGGTCTGTGAAATAACAGACTTGTTTTTTCACTCTGGGGTGACACTGTTTTGAGGTGGTAATAAGAATGCCCCTGGTAGCATTGTCAGCATCTAAAGTATCTCACCTGCCTGCTTTACTACTACAGTCCTCTTTAGACTGTGTTTTGGGACATGACTTACCCATATTGGACCCCTGCAGATCTTTTTGCCATGTGAAGGCGCACTAAAGACCAGCACTGCATATCAAGGTCAATATTTTCAATTTTGGATGTTGAGAGGTCAGCACTTAAATCCATATTTACTCATCTGACTAACTACCCTTCCAAGCATCCATATGTCCAATTCCAGTGATTTATCACTACCTCTGTTTCCACTGATACTTCCCCAGAGCTCCACTGTGTCTAAGGATGCACTGGAAATCATATTTTATCTAAAAGATAACCAGTGTAATTACTGTTTCTGAAAAAAAAAAACAAAAACAAACCAACCTTAACATTGCAAAAAGGGAATTTTTTCAAATTGCAGAAGACCTCTGAAAATCTTTCCACATATTCAGGCGGCTAGGTTAGAGTGTGACTGATGACACCCATCCCCGGTTCAGGAGGGAAGGTGGGAGTTCATATAAATTGATTTATTAATGTTTTTCCCAGAGTCAGTAAAATACTTGATAATTAATGGCACAGAAATATGAGTTCAGCTGAAATCCTCCATAAATTAAAAGTATTTAATTTAATAGTAATTTAGAGGATTTTGCAAAGTGCCAGAGCAAGATAACTGCATTTGCAGAGGAAGCAAGATTGAGAGAACTGTCTCCTGGACTGATGCAAGTAATGTATCTTTATAGCCACATGGGTCAGAATTCAGTAGCAGTATTACTATCCTTCACATCAATATTTCCAGAGAGAAAGAGAGAGAGAAAATATATCAGGAAAAACATTCTCTCGCATTTCGCTCCTTGCTTTTTAGCAGACTAAAAATTTACTGCATGCTTCACAGTATAGTTTAAGACTGCTCATTATTTCTCAGGATAATGTCAGTTTTAAAACAGCCTAGAACTAGACAGTGGACCAACTGAACCACAGCTGCAACTGTGTTACCGTTCATTCCAGTACAGTATTTCCAAGGAATAAAGAGATAAGAGCAAATCTAAGGAATGCCAGCCTTTTAATGGTTTTCTGTTCCAGCTTCCCTTGACCAACGTCAGTTTAAACCCTTTTGGCCATTCAAGCAGTGGCAGCCAAATGCCAGTTCATCATGGCCAACACATACATCAGGCTTTGGCTGGTGTAGCAGCGCTCATGTGCTCCCAGATATCTAGCTCCAACACACAGGACGTGTTATTTAAGGCAATGCAGAGCCTCTGACCTGGGCACTGGATCCAGTACAATGAAGGGAAGCGAGAACGGTGTGTGCTTTTGTTGGAGGAAGGCAGTGGGGTGCCATGGCCCCCAGGGGTGGTTTCTCTCAAGGCGAGAGGGTGCTGGCCCAGGGTGCCAGGGGCACGGGGGGAAGCAGGGCAGGGAGAGGCTGTTGCTGCCGGAGGGACAGAAAGTCCATAACTGGGTTCCCAAAATGCACACATCTTCACCCTTTCAGCTTCCAGCGGTTGGACCAAGGTACCTGTTCTTCTGTGAAACAGGTCAGTCAGACTTTAATGGAGCAACATTGAAAAGGGTGGGTGACATAGACAGACCCCAATGTGTGCTGCAGAAGTGCTTATTAAAATTTCTGTGCAATTTTCCCAGGATTTTAGGGAATATGGAGCATTTCACTTAGCAAAGGTAGATTTTATTTTTTCCTGCTCCATGTCCTTGAGAGTGAGGTGGCTGGAGACAGCAAGGTGAGAATTTTCAAAGGAGAGAGCTAAAGGGCTGGGACTGAGATTTGGATGACGATCTCCCTCTTTTCCTCATTCCCATTTGAAAAAGCCCCACTCTCCTTTGGGGGATTTGAGAGACTCCTTGCTGCAGATTTTAGGACTGGAACATGTTCAATCATGGTCAGAGAGGATAAAGTGTACTTAATTCTCTGCACTTTAAGTGGTTTACATTGGCACAGGCTGAAAGGTTTAGAGTTCTGAAGTTTACACATTCACAAAGTCTTGGTGTTCAGATTTAACATCATGTACTTTTTTCACTTGAAGTAGGAAACAATAGGAACCAGCAGAAAAGTTTTCTCAGGAGCTTGCCTTTTGAAATATCTAAAGGAAGGAGGATGAGGGGGGAAAAAACACCCACAGGGAACCAAATATTTTTCTGTTTAAAAGCAAAAATCCCCAGACCCAAATACCACCAAAATAGCGTGGCAGTAAGATGAAGTATAAGTTGTTTAAAGAGAAGTGCTGTGATATCAAGTTTTATACTACCTTTGGCACAGTTTCTATAAATGAATGTCTTCTGCAGACACTAAAGTTGCTACAGTTTCTATAGCCACCCTTGAGACTGCTTTAAACCCACGGGACAAGGAGCAACAATAGCATCTCTGCGACCAAACATCCCAATCCATCCTGTGACAACAGCTTTTTTCCTGAGGTGCCCAAAACTCCCTTCAGGATCCCTCTTTTTGTGTGGATTTCAGAAACAGGACACGGGACTTTCCCTTTTCTCCCCATCTCAACCCATAGCTCTGCGATTTGCCTCTCCCAGCTGCTTCACATCAGGCTATGAGCCAGAGGACCTGACCCCAACCTCAGCTCCTTGCCAACTGCTTCTCTTTCTTTCCTCCTCTTTCTCTTTTTCCTTTCTTTCCCCTAAATTGAGCTGCCCTAAACAACCTTTTTTTGGTGACACTGGGTAAATACGTAAACTAGCAGACCTACAGTGAGCTGCATTGATGTTTCACTACGTGTTTAAAGCCAGGTCAGCTACACCTACAAGAGCTGCGGTCACAGTACTGGCTACAGAACAGGTGGGATGTGAAGTACCTTACTTTCTGCAGGATAGTTAATCCTGATTTTTTTTATATTACCTGCGAAATTCATGGTGCATTGAGGGTTCAAATCCTATTTTTCCATATGTGGTGCTCCAGTAATGGCCATGACACTCTGTTTGAAATAAAATGTGATTCGGCATGAGTAGAGATCTAAAATTATGTCAGTTTTTTTCCCCTCCTAGTTTTTACCCTGATAATTATGAAAGGTAGGTAACAGCGTGCAACAACTCAGGCCTTTTGGGACATAGGCACATACTTGGTGTGTCTGTATGAATATTTGACACAGATGGCAAATAAAATAGCAAGTCAGCTTGAGATTCTGACAGCAAATTTTCTTGCCAGTGGAAAAGGAAAATGCACATTCAGAATGGAAAGCAGCACCCATCATAGCCAAAAGATGCTTTCCTACCAATATCATTTGGCATACAAGAGATATATTATTTTGCAGTTCTAACTTGCGCAGTACATAAACGTGAGGTGAATCAGCACATCAGTATTTCACTGTGGTTTTCAGAGTGTCTCTGTTCTTTCTTTTCAAAGTTAATATCTGGCAGAGGCATAATTTGATATTTCGCTATGGGGCTTTTAATGACTTCTCTGTTTCTGAAATGCTTCAGTTGAGTGAATATGCTAAAATTTAAGTGCACTTTACACTCTGTGGACTATATCCTGCATTTAGCCCATGTTCAAGAGGACATTAGCTTGATACTTTTTGAAATCTCTGTTTCATTTTGGTCAATAGGGAGAGTTTAATGTACAATATGAAGTAGGAAGATGCTGGTGTATGAATAAAAAATATAAACAAAAGCAGTTATACTTCTCTCTCATTCCCCCATTTCATCAGTTTAAACTGTTTTTATGCTAATCAGCCCCAGGTCACTGGAATGCACTATGGATAAAAAAATCAAGTTTTTCAAGTTATTTCCTTGTGTAGGATCCTTAGCAAGATATCTGAATTCTGGAGCCAGGTCCATTTTAATTGGTCCTAAATAATCAGATTCAGGACTGACTATATATTGAAATTAATTATTTCAGGCTCTGCATTTAAACTGAATGCACAGCTTAAGCTGTAAAATTTGTTATCTTAAGTGTCCTTCAGGATCCCCCTTTTGAAGCTGCACACATCTAGAGGGATGCCTGGGACAGGGGCTATTCCCAGAGCACCAAGGGAGAGCAAGGCTGGCTGCTCTGCAAGCTCCCTATGCAGCACCGCCACGCCACGTCATGCAAGACACCGGTGTTGCACCACAAAAATAGAACATCTATCAACTACGGTTGAGGAGGCAAAAACCTCCCTATAAAATTCAGGCAAAATCCCCTGCGAATGTTGAAGGCAAAAGCAGAAAAAGGGACACAAGGTACAGTAAGAACTGATGAATCAGGAGAATTTCCCACGTGGCAAGGCAATATCACCCGTTAAAGCTGGACTTCCACTGGAGAATGATTATGTAGAGGCTTTTCCTGCTTCTGTACAGGCTTTAGGTTTGTTTTCTCTTCTTCATGTCTTATTTTTTTGTCGTGCTGACCCATAACAGTTATTTTTACCTGAAATAAATTAAAAAAAAAGAACAGGAAATGCAATATGCTCAGTACAGTAAAGGTTTGAATTTTTCATCTCTTAACATTTTGTTTTTCAAATCACTGTATTCCCAGTAGCAAAGCAAAAATCATTTGCTTTAATGCAATTGCTAATAACGATGCTATCAACACAAACCTCTGTTTGTTCATATGTTGAGCTCATTGAATAAAGAAGCTTATCATTTATCTGTGTAGAAGCTTTTAATTAGTTTTCTGAATTTACTTCAGAGATTAATGGGCAGATAATATACAATATATGCTTTATTGTTTTAATTTCTTTATTGAGATATCTGAATTTGTATGCTCTTCCCTCTTTGAACTTTTACTCTCTCTCTGTGTTAGTAACTGTAAAATATTTGGCTGCAAAGAAACTCATAAAAAAATTCCATTGCATCTGGGTGGTGGTGGGTGGTTTATAATGTAGGACACGGCAGCAATTCTACTTTATCAGGGATTAAAAACTGTACTCAGAAAAGACCGTTTATACTGGTGTCACTTGCTGGCACTTTTCGAGATTTCCAGTAGCTTGTTGAGGAGGTGCCTTTTCCTGTTCACACAGAGGATGAATAGTTTGTGAACTTAGGCATTTCTTTTTTATTGAGATTTCTTTTGACCTTTTCCCCCAGCTGCCACCTTTTCCCCTGGCCCTGCCCATCAATTACTGTTGGCCATCACAGCATGGCTCCTGCGACCCCTCGGTCTCCTGCTTGCCCGTGGGACTTCTCCGGTATGGCAGAGCAGTCCTGTGCAACTACCTCATCTCCTCCACCCAGCAAGTCTCTATTTATTTCATGCAGTGGGTCACATCCTCTGCCTATTCCCGTGGTGTGCATGGGCTTGTTGAAGTCCACCTGGGGACCCAGAGTGGGTGAAGCTCAGCCCTTGGGCTGTTCAGGTCACAGGGCTTTAAATTGCTTCTTCCAAGAGAGCAGCAGTGTCACAGGCTTCCCTGACGGCAGCCCATATCCACAGGCAACGCGCCAGGGCCACGGCCTCCCGTGCCGCCAGCCAATATCCACAGGCAGCTGCCATCCTGGGGCAGGGCCTGTGCCCTCTTGTTGCCAGGAAGGGAAATCAAGCCCAAGCTGCTGAATTAATCTTTGCCCTTCTTCATTTATTGCATCTTGGGAGAAGGTGCACCTTCAAAGTGCAGATAAAAGGGGATGGAAATCCTAAGTAAACAGTGCATCATTTTTATTAAAAATAGTGTCCTGTGTAAATATAAAGTTCAACATTATGGTTTTGTTGACCCAGTAGGAAAAGGATTAAAGATGCTCATTAATGGGATTTAAAAGCAGGAGTTCAGTTATATTAGCTACAAAAATATAATTATCATAATTAAGATTGCAAAGTGCTAATGAAGCTTTTTAATAATTATCCTTTTTCCTTAGAGATTCATTTTGTAAAACCTGATTTGAATTTTACATCACACTGGAGAAACTTTATCATTGTAAAAATGGGAACCGCCGGTAGCAGGAAGAGGCTGAGAACAGTGGCACTTTGCACGTCGGTGGGGACGTGCCGGCACCACAGCTGGAGCATGGCTCAGCCTGAGATAGGAGGGACTCAAGGGCATTAAACGCTCAAGATGGTGCAAACTACAGATGCAACCTTGGTCTGATGCTGTGTCTGAACTCTCAGCAGGTTTATGAACTCAGACACGAAATTGGGGGACCACAACTGGAGAGCATTTGTCCACAAAGTGCCATGCAACCAGTCAGGTTGCGTGCCTCTGGCCTCCCTATGTCTTTAGGCTTAGTGGTGACAAGCCAAACCCTGAGATGACTGCATGCTCCTGCCTTGATCTCGTCCGAAATGACCTTAAAACCTTGTAGGTTACATGGTTCACCTACAAGGGAGACAGCAAGCTGTAGAGACCAATAGTTTGTATGGTGACAGGCTTGCAGGGTCCCTCCTAAGAAGAGAGAGACAAGTTCTCAAAATTAAATGACAACAAATTGTCCATTTAAAAATATCTCCCCAAAACAGCTTTTCATGATTCATCTCCCCAGATGATTAAATATTTAGTTCTGCTGACAGGGATATGATAGTTACTATAGAGCAGAAAATTTAGTGCAGTGTGTGAGTTATAAGCAGATATGTTATCAAGCTGTTAACACAAAAGTGATGGGATTATTGGTGTTGATATCTGTATTTATTTCTTTATATTGTATAGGGATTTTTTTCCCCTGTATAGGAGTAGATTTAGGCCACAGCTTTGTCCCTTGCACAGGGCAGGGAAGTTGTTGCTTCTTGCAGGCTCTCTGCAGGGGCAGTTGCGTTTCCCCCCACATCTCCCACCCCCGGCCCCCATCAATGGCAGAGCAGCTGAGTCCCCATGGGTGTCACCATACTGGGATGCCCATGAGGATGGGGAAAGCCAAACAGGGCACTCACTGCCTGGCTCAAGTCTTGGTCCACTCCTTGGAGCTGGGTCCACTGGTTCTTGCTGGTTGAAGAAGCAAACAAAGTCCCACCAGGGTGGGGAGAAGGCAAGGACACTGAGAGAGGACAATCTTCCATCCTGGATCTTGCTCAATGGAGAGGGAGCTGCTGCATCAGGTTAGGTGCCTAAAACTAGAATGAAATTGGGCTTGGTGTTTAGTTTCT
>NW_009598624.1:14231-58606 GCF_000690535.1 Cariama cristata | reverse complement strand
TCTTATTTCAGCATCTTATGTATGAAGGGGACACCATTGCAGCTGGTGTAAATCATGACAATTAGACAGCACTATCACAAATTCAGAATTCCTTTCTAGAGTAAATTTTTCTGCTGTTAGCAAAATTACTTCCGGGCCCAGAGCTTTTAAAAGAAGAGAAATTTGGTTCTTTGGGAGCCATCCATAAATGGTTAACAAAGAAACAAACAAACAAATGAATAGGGGGAATGAGACCAACCTATGTCAGCTCCTGGACATCTTGCTTTATACTCCAGTGCCACCATAGCCTGTTTAATTGGATGGAAAGGATTAAAAGGATCTTGTCAAGACTACTGCTACCAGAAAAAAAAAGAGAGTGACTTTGACAACAGTCCCATCGAAAAAGACTGATTTTCTGCTTGTGTTGGTGTTTCCCTGATAGTTTGTGCCAAACAAAACAACATTCCTTGAGTTTTTGACAAATAAATCTTTATAGTGTTATACTCGCATATTCTGCCAGTTTGCCTGTACTGGCTGAGCATTTCACCATCAAAAGATCATAGGTCAGATGTTATATTATTCTACTTATTTAAATATTTGCAGAAGCAAATAAACTTTAACAGACTCTTGCAACTGAGGATACTTTATAACTGAGACCATTTTCAAGGAAAGATTTCAGAGCTAATAATTACAAAATAATCTGTGCAGCTCTACCTCCACATTTAGGCCTGGATTTTGCAAAGATACACATACATGAGGGACTTCTTATAGCAGTACAGAGTTAAGCACATGTTAAAGTCTTTGTACATTTGGGACTGCTGATACTATGAGGATTAAAGTTTTATAAATACCTAAAACAGATTAAGAACATGAGAAGTACAGAGAGAAGAATAACAGGTTTTGCAGTCAAGGGCCATTCTCATGAGAGGCATTTTTCTTTTTTTTTTGCTAGTTCTATCATTAAGTGAATATTTTTTTAAATTAACATCTAAAAGTGACATGACAGACACCTGACATACAGACATACAATGTTAAGATGCGTATCTCGCATTCTTTTCTTCTAGATGGCAGGTTTATAAAGCAGGAGGGATGTCAGCGTAGGGGAGACAGTGCACAAGTTATTTGTAGCACAGAAGAGCAAACGCATAATAAAACAGATTCCAGGACCATATATAATATAGGAGCTAATTCGGGGGGGTGAAATGCTTAGGATGTTCCCGGTGGTAGCCAGCTCAATAGATCCAGAATCACAGGACAATTCATGTTGGAAGGGACCTCAGGAGGTCTCCAGTCTGACCTCCTGCTCAAAGCACGGCCAGTTCTGAGGTCAGATCAGGCTGCTCCGGACTTTGCCCAGTCAGGTCTTGAAAGCCTACAAGGATGGGGATGGCACAGCCTCTCCGGGCAGCCTCCTCCATTGCCTGGCTGTTCTCATGGAGAAAAGTTTCTGCTCTCTTCTTTCAACTTACACCCGTTATTTCTCACTCTCCCATCCTGCACCACCATGAGGAGTCTGGCTTTGGCTCCTCATTGACCCGTTGTAGGCAATGTGGGGACTGTTAGGTGTCCCCAAAGCCATCTCTTGTCCAAATTGAACCGTCCCAGCTACCTCGGCCCCTTCTCATGAGGCAAGTGCTCCAGTCCCCACCACACTGGAGGCTCTCTGCTGAGCTCCCTCCAGTTAATCTGTATCTTTTCTGTGCTGGAGAGCCCAAAACCAGACACACTGCCCTAGATGTGGTCCAACAAGTGCTGAGTCAAGGGGCATAATCCCTCCCCTTGATCAGGCTGTGCTCCCATCCATGCAGCCTGGGGTGCTGTTGGCCATCCTCATCACCAAAGCACACCACTGGCTCATGCGCAGCGCTGCCTGCTGCCTGCCAGGACTTCCAGAGCCTTTCCTGCAGAGCTGCTCCCTGGTCAGTCCATCCCCAGCCTGTATCAGAGCCCAAGGCTCTTCGTTCCCAGGGGCAGGACTTGGCAATTGTCCCCATTGAATTTCATGAGGTTCCTGTCAGCCTTTTCGTCTGGCTTCTCTGTGTGTCCCCCATGACGACAACCCTGCCTTTGAGCATGAAACCGACATGAATGACATCCACTGCTCTCTCCCCATCCACAGATCTTGTCCTTTCATCATTGCAGGCAGTCAGGTTACTCTTGATAAACCCATGCCGACTGTTTCTGATCACCTTCTCCTTCATGTACCCAGAGATGTGCTCCAAGATGACTCGCTCCATGATTTCCCAGGGACTGAAGTGAGGCTGACTGGCCTGTTGCTCCCTGGATCACCTTTTTGGCATTTTTTGAAGGCCAACATTTGCCTTTCTCCAGCCATCAGGGACCTCCCTCATCTCCATGACTTCTCAAAGATCAGAGAGATCAGCCTAGCAAGGACACCACCAACTCTCCCATCGCCCATGGAGGCAGGTGGTCAGGTTCCATTGACTTGTACAGGTCAACTTCCCTCAAGGTCAGTTGAGTTCCCTGAGTTGACCCTCACCTGCTGCTGGTCCTTCCGCTCCTCCCTGACCCTGCCTCCAACACAGAGGCCTGGGAGACCTTGCTGGTGAAGACTGCAGCAAAGAAGGCATCAGTACCTCAGCTTTACCTGTGTTTGCTGTCACTAATTCACCTTTCCACCCATCCCCAATACCACAGCAGTCCCACATTTTTCTTGTTCAACCTTTTGCTACTGATGTAGCAGCAGAAGCTCTTCTTGTTGCCCTTGACGTGCCCTACAAGTGTCAGCATTAGGTGAGCTTTGGCTTTCCTGCCACCATCCCTCTGTTGCCACTTTGCTCATGCACAAGCTTTGACAAATGTTTGGCTGTGCACAAACTAGCAATAACTAAGCCTTTAGCTGCCCGGTGCCTCAGTTTCCTTGTTGAAATGTGTCCATTAACTCCAATGCACTGGCCAGGCTTTGCAAAACCCCTGCTTCTACAAATGGCAAGTGTCATCATGCAGTGGTCTGAGCCACCTCATGTGCCCCATGACAAGCCCAGGTGCTTTGTCTCCGTGGCTCATACAGAAGGCAAGAGGGTTGTCAGCAGACCATTGCAGTGACATCCTCCTCCGTTCATCGCACGCAGTGATGTTACCAAACTGACCTACTTTCCTCGTCCACCCACGGAAGGCTAATCCTGTTTAGCATTGCTGGAAGGGGATGGGCACGTGGAGAAGTGCTCCGAGTTATACAGATGGCAGTCTTTGCTGATTAATGTTAGTTTAATTTGTTTGCCTTTCTGTTTCCAGTCGTGCGAGGAGAAAGCAGAGCAGCGGTTGAACCCGGGGATTCACTTAGCCTGTTCACTGAAGTTCCAATGGCTTTAGTCATTCAATAATAATAATAAAGGAAGATAATGAGCATGTATGTACTGATCTTCATCAGAGATCCCAAGCACCGCACAAACTTTACACGTTGCTCACAAGCTGGAGATAAAGAACACCTCTCACTTACCCTGGCTGCACTCCAGCACAGCGTTGCTGATGTCAGCCGTCTCACTCCTGACTTAAACTGATGCAAAATTAGACCATATCTATAGAGGCTTCGCAGGCTGCATGCCCTAAAATTCAGCCGGCACCAGGGTAGAGGGGGGAAGCTGTCTAATAGCACGTGGCAATAGGTCCAAGATTTCTGACATGCAGAAAAGAATACCTCTTCCCACTAAATGGGAATACTGCAAAGAATAAAACCAGAATGTGCTCTGAGTCTCTAATTCTCTTCATCCTAATCTCGTAATACTCAGCTGCATTTACCTGTGAACATTTCCTTGCCATCCCCAATTCAGAGGAGTGGACATTAATTTATGTCAAATTCCATCTTTTTCACTGTCCACATTCAGATTATTTTTTAATGTCTGTTTTGCTTTAAGCTCGTTGCCATCTAAAGAGTCATTGTACACATATGTATGAAACATCGAGAAGCCCATGAGGTTCACAAAGTCCAATATTTTTTCAAAAAGTTTTCTTCTTCTTTTCTTTTTTTTTTGGAAACCTCTTTTCTAGTATAAACAAAATGTAGTGATCTACTCAATGCGGAAAGACTAAGCTGAACACTGTCAGGCAAAACCAGTCATAACTCTAGAGCTGGACACTTACCATACTATTGGATTTTTCCTTTACTGATAAAAACTGTAATTCCCATAACAATCATGGCATTACATGACCCATGGTAACTGCAGACTACTGTTCTCCCACTGAAAAGTCACAGTCCCTTCTCAAATAACAATGTATATCATCAGGAAAGTGATTTTTTTACTATCTTCTCTGAAGTTTTCTTGAGGCTACTCTGTTTACATTTTGATAAATCAATTTTGATTGCTATGTGTGGGATTGCACTGTATTTAGTTACGAACTCCAGCATGTCCTTGTAACATTTTATACGTTTGCATCTGAAAAATAAGGGTGGAGGGATGCAGTTCAGTTTGATGTGTCTATGAATCTGTTGATTTATTCTGAGTTGTGTTTATATGAATCCTGTTGGTGTGTGTTCATGCCATAGCCTTCACAGTGGGATATCCACGTGCTTCATCCACATCAGAGAAACATGGAACAAGGTGTTTAAAATGGTCAGACGGTCACTGCTTGCCTGTCACCCTGTGATTTTTCCTGCCGCTTCCCATTTGCTAATCTTTCTCTTTTCCTCCCAGCAAGGCTTACAAGGGAAATACTTTACTTGTTAGGGTGGTTTACTTCATTTCAGGGCTCTGCCTTATCTGAGAGGAAGGGGATAGAACTGCTAGCGCCAAGCCACAGTGGTGCTCCCCAGTGTGG
The DNA here is from genome assembly GCF_000690535.1 of Cariama cristata. NCBI lineage: Eukaryota > Metazoa > Chordata > Aves > Cariamiformes > Cariamidae > Cariama > Cariama cristata. Next base: position 53,851 of record NW_009598624.1, on the reverse strand, counting down.
GCAAGTGCCCATCTAACCCACACTGTGGAGCACCAGTGGGACAACATCATTGTCTGACCACAGTGCCCATCAGACCTTGTCCATCATCCCCATGCAGGGGACCTGGCAGCGATGCCAGCGCAGTGACCCAGCCATGCTGTCCCCTATGCTAGTGAGGGGCCAGAGACTGTACCCCTGGCTCATGCCCAGAGCCTGTACTCCCCTTCGGTGCCTTCTTCCTCTGTCTTGGATCCTACTCACTATGCATGGGATGATGTGCATGGGTGGATCTGGCCTTTAAATCCCAAATCACTGAACATACCTGCATGCCTCCTTTATAACACCAAGCTCTTCACTAACAGCCTCTTTCCTCCCCTTCAAAGAGGGAAATGCAGAGTAACTCCCTGTTGAGGCAGCACTCAGCGTCTTGCAGAAGCAACACTCAGCAGAGATGAACATTGGAGGCTGAGCAATGTGTGTGGAAGGCAGGGGGGCATGTCTACCCTCCATCCTGTTGCTCTTTTTCTTCCCTCCTCACAAAGGTAACAGTTGCTGGGGAAGGTCTTCCCAGAGGCCAGAAGATAGTTCAAGATGTACCTTCCCACTGTCCCAATTTTCCATACAACCTTTGTCCATTCCCTGTCTGTGAGAGGATTGCTCTCCAAGTGCAATATCATCATCTTTACTTAGGATGGTGGTATTGTACCAGCATCCTAAGAGGTCTGAGAGTGAGCTCCGAGGGAGGGCTCAGGTTTGTCCATAGTGGATGGGAAGCAACACCAGGGTATGGCGGGCAGCACATCTGGCCCCAGGGCTGAGTATGTCCTATACAGGACAAGTGGCTGAATACCCCAAGCAGGCCTGTGGGGTGGTGGAGGCAGACACCCGACCATGTCGGAGAGGGAAGGGGAGGAAAAGTCCAGTCTTTCCCCACAGCTGCCCAACGGTGGGTCAGAGGAGCACAAGCACTGTGATTTCTCACCAGGCTTCCCCAGGCTCATCCCAGGACCTCTAAAAGAAATTTACATCTCTGGTTTAGTTCAGCTGAGTTAAACAAATATGATTAAAAATTCTTGTTAAATGTCAGGCTGATTTGTAGGAACTGAGATTAGCTGGCCACATGGCAACTTAGTGGGAAATCAACAGGTGACCTGACATTTGAGTGTCAGTCATTTGATAGCATATCCTTATGAGCAGTAGGGCAGGAAGGAGAGAAACCAACCTCACCCACACAGAAGAGCAGTAGTTTAACTCACTAAAAAACATGCTTCTAGCGCAGGATAAGGTGATCAGTGCCAGATGAATTTTATAGTGCAAGCTCTGTGTCCACTGGGAATAGACTGTATCAAAATAAACATGTGCAACCTTTCTTCTGGAGAGTCCCTGGAGCGAGCTGGCACTCTGCCTGAATTACTTCTTTCCTGAGCAACTGCTCATTGTATGAATGAAGGGGGGGAGCAGTGTTTGAGCTATAATTCTCCATCTGATAACTAAGCCAGAGGTACCCTGTTAACAGTTTTAGCCAGTCTTTTGTTTCCAAAATGCCACTTTTCCCCACTTGTGGATATGCATCTTTCTGTGTATCATCTGTCTATGAGTACCACCCTGATGGGAGTACATGAGCTTTCTCCTCCTTATTCCAGGTGGTTCCCATCTTTTTGAGTGATAGTCTTCACTCCTGGTTGATAACGATGATATTAATGAACCTCCAAATGTAACAGTCACTGCTAAATACTCCATTGGCCAGAGTTATGTCATGCAATATTGTTACCCATAAGTTTCCAAATTCTCTTTGTCACCATGAAAGGACTGTTCAAATTTTGAGAAACCCTTGTGCCACTTTTTTTATGTCACCTCTTTGCTGGGGAACCGTGGCATAGAGCCATGGCATTTACTGTCTCCATCATTGCAACGAGCCAGAATTGCCTCCTAAATCAGGCACTGATGGAGATGAGAGCATAGATTTCCAGTTTGCTATTTGGGACCCTCCCAGCTGAGGGACTGGGAGGATAACGTAAAGCAAGCAGTTTGCACTAAGCACATATCTAAGCTCCATGCCATGGGTTTCTCCTCCAGGTGTAAGCCAGCACCTGGTGTGGCTCAGGTGAGGGATGGCAGTACCAGTTCGCAACAGTTGTATACTCTGCCTTATCTATTTTATTGGGGACAGTTTTAATTTCATATTGTACATATGTACTGGCAAATGCTGTTAGCAATGCTTACGATGCTCTGGAGATTTTGCTGTGTGAGCAAACAGAAGCAAAATGACAATTAGATATTGTCTAACACTAGCAACAGCACAGCAGGTCCAGAATTTCATGTCAGTCAGTGAGAAACCTTGTTTACTGGAAGCTGGCCATGAATTGCTTTACAGATCTAGCCAAATCCTTGGCAGAACAGACCAGTTAGACCTGTTGCTCTTTCGTAAGGGGTAGAGGCTTCCTGGCAATGTAATTCCTTGGTGGTTTATAGGGTACAGCTTCAGGAAGCTCCTTTCCATTAGGTACATTGTGTCTCTCCAAAACATCCACGGCGGAGCAGCAGTGATGCTGACTGTCCCATCCACCCCCATCCTTCCTCAGAGCTCTTGTCCCCGTATTCCTGCTTTCTACTGGGAATCTGTTACAACTAGAGGAGGCCTTGGTGCAGTAGAAGACGACCTTCAGGGATTCAGAAAAAGTGACTTCTTCTGCTGACACTGCCCTATTTTGCTTGTCATACCCTAGATTCAACAAGGGTGCATGCAACAGAGCATTTTGAGCAAAGGTCTAGCAAAGAAAGCGAGCAAAATCCTAAATGCTAACCCTTGACACATTGCCGATGCCTTCTTTATTCTTGAATAACATAGGTGAACATTTTGGTTGCAATAAGTGAGCAAATAACAACAAAAACCACTGAATTTTGTCACTACATTTCGGCCTGAATTATTTGAAAACACACTTGGTGGGCCAGCAGTCTGATTCTGGGACTAGGCAAATACGTAAAGGAATTGTAAAACACTGATAAATAAAATTTAACTGGGTCTATAAATTTTCCTAGTCTAAAATTATGATATGGCTGACTTGGCTGTTTTGCAAGGCCAAATAAATGTCTGAAAAAACATCTAACAACTGCATGGTATTATTTGTTATTTTGCTCTGTATAATAGAATTCAGCAACTTAAGTTTGCCAGTTATTACTAAAAAAGCCAGTCCCTCGGCCTTCATATTTCCTATTTATACTCCTCCATCAATGAGCTGAATGCCATGAAGTAGTAGTTTTACCCTTCAATCAGTGACCCATGGCTTTAATTCCTCATTGCTCTTATATTTGGTAAAAAATTACAGGGTATTTTCATGTTCTTAGCTAACTGTTGAGCAATGAGCAGGTGGAATATTGCTGTGGAAGAACTAGTAGCAGAAGGAGGGAATTTATCCACTGTTCTTACTATCAATAAGTTTTCACTCCTGTTTTTTCATAAAATATTCTTTAAACAGACAAATTTATGTGTGACTCATGTGGAAAATACCATGGACTTAAATAATGCCTAGCAATTAACTTCCCTCCTCCCCCAATTTTATTCATGTCTTGCATGTCGAGGACTCATTAAATGAGAAACATTGATTTTTGAAAACGAACGTTAACATGCCTGTCATTAAACCGCTGCTTTGAAAATGACGCTTTGACAATATCCAGGGTTTGTAGCGGCATTGTGCTGCCAGTTTGGAAAATATTTGTGTGGGGTGCAGCAGCACAAGGCTTTTGTGCCTGACATGGGCGCGAGGTGCCATGAGAGGCTGCAGCAGCACAGGGCGTCCTCCTTGGGCTGAAGCGGTTACAGCTTAAGCATCGCTTTCTCATAAGGCCATGGAGCAAAGGAGGGTGGGCAGTGAGCTAGCGACAAGTGTTTCTGAGAATCTCAGCCTTCAGCTGAGCTACTCTTATATTTTTCCCTTCACCTTGCCTAGACAAATTTACTTAATTTTCCCAATTTACCCCCTTTTACTCTGTGGCTTTATGGACACATCTTGTGCTCAGAGTACTTTCACCATACAGCTCAAACTGTCAGAGCAATTGGACTATAAACCTGATGGCACGTCACAACATTTTGGTGAAGAATAGCAGAGTGATGGGGATGGCGCGGTCCCCACGCTCCATGCCGGCACTATTCACCATACAGCTCAAACTGTCAGAGCAACTGGACTATAAACCCGATGGCACGTCACAATATTTTGGTGAAGAATAGCGAAGAGTGATGGGGATGGTGCGGTCCCCACGCTCAGTGCCGGCACTGCCAGGCAGGCAGTCTGTCTGGGCTATGGGAGGGGTTTTTCACAGTGTGGCTTAGGCAGTGGGATTCATGAGGACACTTTGAATTTGTGGTGTAATAATTCAGTAGAGTCACTACCATCTCTTTTGTCTTCGGGTCAGGGTCCATAAGGACGACAAAAAACCTCCCAGTAGGAAGCTCCACCTGACAAGTCAGAGGCATAGGTGATGCCGGCTCTTGCACTGGGGATGGTTTTTGGGGGAACATGAGGGCACTGAAAATGCCTTTTCAACTTGGGCAGACCTCAGGCTTCATCCAGCCTGCAAGTTTGCAGAGAGTAACCTCAACACAAAAAAATCCCCCAAGAAGTGGCTGATTTTGTACTGTGCTGGTGCACCATGTTGTGCCTGGGAGCCTTGATCCCTGGCTGGAGGCTCTGAGGCTAGTGTGATGCTCAGGAATAGCATTATCCACAGTGGATGTTTCCTAAAATCAAGGACTGTGGCATAAAGCACTGCTGACACATTTATCTGACCTGGTTATCATCACTCTGTTATTAAAATGAAATAGAGTGACTCTGAGATTAACCTGCAAGTAGAGCTAACAAAGCGACAGTTCATAATGATTCTTGCATTCCTTCAACAGAAAAAACTGCTTAGACAATCTAATGGATGAAGATGAGAAAGACAGGGCAAAGAGGTGAGCACTTTTTCTTTTATAACTCTCTGTTTAACTTGTGATGAGCTTGATACTGTTTGTTGCCGCAGAAGCTGTTTTATCCATAATCAATTAATCAGAGAGAGAGTAAAATACAGCCAAGCACAACTTGAAAAACTGCCATCTCACAGATTCCTGTTCTTGGCTACCCTGTAAGAAGAAAATAACATAGCAATGCTTCCTGTGGAAAATGTCAAAAAAGCCAAAGCATTGATCGTTTTCTTCACATTACTGCAGAACACAAGAACTGAAGAACCAACAATGTAGTCCTGCTGCTATAATACATCATCTGAGCTTCTCGAGTGCATAAAGATGTTAGTTTTTTATAAAACACATTTTGCAAAAGAAAAAGAACTGGAAAAGTGAGGTTTTTTCCCTATTATGATGGTCATTTATTCAGCAAAGCCTGTCTGTCTCAAAGTAATGAAAACACCCAGAAGTTACCTTCAGAGCAGAGAAAGACCACAAAAAGTGCTGTGTCAGCCCTAAACCGGCACAAACCTTTACTCCCATACATTCTGCACTCCATCATCAAGTCCCGGTTGGCGGGAATTTGTTGTGAACACTTTGTGGGGAGGGAAAGGGTGTGTTTTAAGGCAGAAGACCTGTGGCAATAAAACTCTTAATAACCGTCAGATCTGACTGGCATCTGCAGAAAAGCTGTTTGGAAGCATTTGAGGGGTTTTTTTCTGGATGTGTTATCAATAACACAGCCTACAGTTTAATTGCTTTAGAGGGAGCCGTGGGTTGCCCGCATTTTCCCCCTTGGTTCCCTCTAACGAGAGTATTTCCAGTCCAGGCACAACTAGTTGATCCAGTTTCATCTCTTCTGATTCCTTCTCCACTTCTTTCCTCCCCGCAGCTTTTTCTCACCAATATAGGTCAGCACAGGCTGCAACCGAGCTCAACATTTCCCCTTTGCTCTCTCCCCTTACCATATGCACGCTCAGGCTGCAGAAGGCCTGCCTTTGCTACCGGGACCAAAGTGCTGACCTAACTGCCCCCCCTTAGGCCTGTGAGGGGTGATCCCCTGAGGCCAGGGGCCCGCCAGCCCCCAGAGCCAGGCCGCTGCTGCTGCTTCTCTTCATGGAGGGCTTCATGCCCAGGAGAAGGCCGACGTGGGGTACGGCTCTGCGTGCGGCTCTGCCCAACCGTCGGCAGGCACCTGGGGCCAGGGGAGGAGGTGGATTTGGGGAAGGGATGCCTCCCACCGCCATGTCACATCGCAAAGAGACGGCTCTTCGGAGAGGGTGCAGTGTGGCGGGAGGTGTCCCGCTTCCTCAGAGCCCCAGGAACAGGGCAGGCGGGGAGCAGGGGAAGGGAGCCCACATTGCATCGCCGCTTCACAGGCTTGAGGCCTGATTATCTTCAAGATATTTGTGCGCTAATTGTTTAAAAAAAAAAAAAGCCACATTAAATGAATGCATATAGGACAAAAATAGGATAACACGTATCCTCGCTATCAGCGATTGTCATCACCATCTGGTATGGTTTTCATGCTGTTTGTTCCTGGAGGGAATTTTTGTCATATCCTGGGGCAGGCCTCTATCCAAGTGGATAAAAAAATTATAACTTTGAAAATGAAAAAAGGAAATAGCTTCTTTAAATTGTAATTTAAGTCCATTTTGCTTTTTAGAAATAAATTTAAATTTGAATTTAAGTTTGAAATAAAGAGAGGCTTCATGAAAGTCTGAAGTTGCTACAGTATAGTAAAACCACTCAGATTCATTTTAAAGCTACAGGATTTCTTCCAAAACTTTAAAGAGAGTCAAACTTGGGAGAAGCCATTAGCTGAACATTTTGCTGTTGTGTCTTGAAAACTGAGGACTCTCATCTGTCCCGTGCTGCAAGGGAAACGCTTTCTTTGGTTTTTTTTTTCTATTCGGTAAAAGGACCGGGTCCCTCAGTGCTGAGAAATGTGAGACGGGATAAAAAAGCCAAGAAAAATTGTTCCCTTCTTTCATTTTTTGAGTTAAAAGTAGGTGAGATGGGAAATTTCTGAATCTAACTCTTTAGGGATGGACCCAAGCCAGGAGCTGGGTTTCTCAGGTTAGACACACACACACACCCCATTTACTATCTGCTGCAATTTATTAGGCACATACAGGTTGTATTATATGGACATGAGAAGAGGATCCATCCTCTCCCAAGGAGAGGCACCTGCGCTCCCACCCCTGCACCGAGGGTTTAGTATTTGGCCAAGATGTATAGCTTTTCCTTCAGCACACTGGTTATTTTGAACCCCATTCTGCATCCTCTGACTGCCTAAAGGCACTAGTTCACTCCAAAGACCTGAGGACTACAGTATGGATATGGTGGCAACCACACTTGGGGGCATCGAAGACCTCTTTGAGGTCTTCTGATCATCTGGAGATCAGAAACCATAATTTTTTTTTCAGTTCTTTGATGCTAGATGAGGCTTACTTTGTTTTATAGACTTATTCCTTTTAAACAAAAAGCATGCTTTGTGCACTTTTTTCTCTATCAGCTTTTCTTTCAGCTTGCTTTAATAGTAAATTATTTTAAAATAATTTTTTTTGCAACTCAATTGAAATACAAATTGCAGAGAAAACCAGCTTGAAGTAAACCATAAGTAAGTGCTTAATAAATAAGGACTATCACCTGCTATTTTCCACTCCAATAAAAAGTAAATTTAAGAAGCTGAACAAAGATATGTGGTATGGTTTCTTGCTTTGATGCATATACAGTATATCCCACTGAACAGCAAAAAGAAATATGAAATTTAGTGTAAAGCCACATTTCATTGTAAATCAGCGAGATGTAATGGCTACTACTCAGCAAGTATCAGTCTCTTTTTTAAGACAATAAGCAGCAAATATATAAGAGAAGGAAAATGGCTATTTAGAATACATTTTAAATGGGTGATTTTGATCATTCTGAATTCAAGCTGTCCTGCATTGCCTTTAGTTGTATTCACTAAAAATCCAGATTTTATTCATACTGTGTCTCTCTCTTCCCCTTGGATATGCTGTATTTTTTTTGAGTAGCAAAGAGGGAGGAGAACTGGGACGAATAGCATGGAATTAAGGCAGAGACTGTTTTGGCTTACTGTAAATGATATGCCCTAGCAATGAAGTAAGCAAGGCTAGGGAATAATCTTCCAAGGGAAGTGATGAAAACTGCATTATTTAAGACATTTACAACTGGACTGAACAAAGCATTTACAACTGTGCAGGGATAGTTTAGATGACCTAATTGTGGTTTTCTTCCTCATTTTTTTCCTTTTTAAGATTTTACTGTGATCATCGATTCAGATCTTGGTAGAGTTATTTCCACTAGAGGAGTTTTTATATTTCCTTTGTCAATAAAATGTCAAGTGTTAAAAATAGATTCTTTATATTTCTGTCACGGCATCTTTATTTTTTTGGAAAAAGCAACACTTTCCCTATAGACGATTGGTGTTTTATTTTATTTTCAGGGTGATCAAGACCCTTTGAGCTTAAAATGAACCGAGGATTGAATTATGAGGAAGTAAAATGTTGATGTTCTGAACGTCCCCTTGAACTGTACAGAAATAGGATAAGGCTGGAGCTTTTCACATCTTGTTCTGACAGCCTTTTGCAGTGTAATAAGAACAGGCTGAAATCAGTCAGGCAGTATCCACCCAATCTCTTGTGTTCAAAGCTGTAAAATAATCAAGTGTTGGCTTCTATCCAGTGTCTCTCCAAGTGTGTTCAGGGTTGAGAGCAAGACAAACAAAAATTACCCCTCTGTCAGTAGTAACATCCAGAAGCCTCTGCAGTGATTTCTCTGCTGAAAATGTTTATTGCCATCCCGGTCCTTGGGGGGATGTAGATGCTGGGCTAAATTTTGCTCTGATTTTCAGCACTGTGCATCCAGAGCTGCTTATGAGGTACAGCAGAGTTAGTTGGGACTGAGAAACTCAGAGTGCAAACCAGCCTCTTGGCTTTTCTTTTCTGTCTACATGTAACCAGATTTTTAGATCTTTACGTAATTAGCAAGGCAAATCTTGTCTGCTTGAGGACCTTTCAGAACAAACAAACCTTCTGGGTTATATTTATTTCTGTTTTCTCATGGCTACAGAAATCTGGGCAATACCCTCCAAGTAGGATGACTGTTGTATTCATGAGAACAAATCAGAAAACACTTGCTTGTGTATAGGTTGACATATAATTTTAAAGAAAATAAAGTGCACATGCTGAAAAGATTATCAACAGCCTTAATGACAGTATTATGATGGTACCAAAACACCTCAAATGAAATCAGGTCCTTTCTTCCTCCGAGCTGTTCAAACACAGCAGCAGAAACAGGCTCTCTCTGAGGAGTCTGCAAGCTAAACAGATGAGACTGGTGAAGAAAGCTGCAGCATCCCTGTTTTACACATAAAGAAGAGTCGGGGCCCCATGACCTTCAGCGATTTGCCCAGTGGCACACAGAGGTTAGGGGCAAGCAGGGCAACCCTTTAGCAGTTCTGAGCCCCCAGGTCTGGGAACACATCCCAGCCTCAGACCCGGTCCGTGCTGGGATGAGACATGCTGATGCCCTACCTCCTACTTTCCCTTGTCACCTTGGGAAGAAGACTGAACTACATGGCATACGAACTGGATGGGAGCTGCAGCAACCTCTACTGAGGTGCCTGATCCGAGTGACCGGACGACAACAGCCCAATTCCTCTCTGTAAGCCAGCCTGGAGGTAGCCAGAGGACCAGTGACCAAAGCGGGCAGGTCCCTCTAGGTGGACCCAGCTCCAATGCAATGGCTGAGCTGCAGAACTGGGTCCCTCTCTCCTGTTAAGACTGCACAGATGGGTATGACCCACAGTTTTACCAGTCCCCACTCTTCTTCTTTATGGACAATTTTACTGTTGTGACAGTATTTCTTCTTGCTCTGAGTGCCTCCTCAGAGGCTGTGTGAACTTTCAAGATCCTACACATACCTAGGAGATGGGCAGAGCTCCTTCACCTAAAGGCTTAATGCCAGCCTGATAGGCTTGACCAGAGCATCCAGAGGCATCACAGAGGGGCGAGCAGAGCCTCCATCTTCTCACCAGACTCGAAATGGGGCTCAAAGACAAGAGCAGGAGGTAGGAACAGTCACCTCCTACTTGTCTCTGCAGCTTTGCTGGAGGCCAGTGTCAATCTTCACATGCTGAGGCACACAGCAAGCTAATTTCTATGCGTGTACAACGCAAAGAGCAGGTACATGATGATTTTTCCTCTTGGTCTGCTCATCTTTTTTTTTTTCCCCTGTCTACAGGGCTTCACGTAACAAGTCTGAGAAGAAGAGGCGCGATCAGTTCAATGTTCTCATCAAAGAGCTCAGCTCCATGCTCCCAGGCAACACTCGCAAAATGGACAAAACTACTGTGCTGGAAAAAGTCATTGGCTTTCTGCAGAAACACAATGGTAAGATTTACTGCAGCTCTTCATGCACTTGCCAGACGGTTACTACAATATCCTGTTTCCTTCAGTGATTATCAGAATGGCTCAAGGGGCCTAAAAGTGCCAACATAAGGTATTTTTTTCCTATCTCATCAAAAAAGATCATTTGCAGGCACTGTGCTGCCCAAATGCATCTCCTCAGCTGCTTTTTAGTTGAGCATGACTCTCAACCTGCTAGAGAAGGAGGCGAATGGCAGGAACCAAGGGAAGGAGGGCAGCAGTGCCCTGCAGCACACGTGAAGAAGAGAGATTTGGGGCCAGAGGAAAGATTCCCTTCCTTGAAATTTGCAGTATTCTGAGCAGAACAAAGCATTCGCCCTAGCTTCTCTGCAGAAAAATGCAGGGAAGTGATCTTTTCAGCCCCCCTTCTCCTCAGCAGACTGTGTAGGACTCAATTTTCCACAACGAGCAGAAAACTCAGACCAGAAAAGGCCCCAATTTTTGAAGTCGGCTTCAGCAAATTGCATCCACAGATAGCTGATGTGCTTCACCCAGTTTACACAACAGAAGCTACGTCACATTTGCAGAGCGTGCAGTTGCAATAGTAAAGTTCAGCCTTGGGAAGCGAGGAGTTTATTTTTTATAATGCACGCAGCAGTGACAGTTAAATCCCTTAGAAATGTACCCTCACAGAGGGCAGAGGAGATTTCTGACGCTGGTTGGTCTAGTTGCTAGTTAGTGAGAGGAACATGCACTGTGGGCTCCCTGACGCATGGACATCCACCAGCAGCAGACAACTGAAACGCTTCTCCCTTGTAAATCAGGTCACTGGTTTAAAATGGGGCTCTCTTGCTCTGCCTCTGTGAGGAAGAGGCTTCAGTGGGTGACCACGGGGAACGTCCCTGGTCCCACAAAGCAGAAAGGGGTCTCATGAGCTGATGCACCACATCACCTGGCTCTCCTTTGCTCATCTAGTACCTCCCATCTGCACTCCCTGGAAAGCACTGGGTGAAACGGAAAACACCATAAAGCCTCTTCTGTCATGACTCCAAACACAATGGAGTCACAAACGGCAAACTTATTGAGGAAATTATTATAGCGGTTCTGTTGTTAGAGCGCAGTTTCTCCTTAAATGAATTTTTGCCACAGACAAGATGATTTCATACAGGAGGGCATTACTAGGACATCTCAAAGCTTAATAATTGTATATACCTATTAAAAAATGACAGTAATAACATACCTTTTTTTTTCTTTTTTGGCTGCCCAAGGCAGAGTAAAGGAAAATGTGAATATGCTCAGTTATAAAGCCAAGCAAGGAACAATCACACGAGATTTGAGTAAGTGTAGATAAGTGTAGCCAATAGCCCAAATAATTTACTCCAAAAAGGCACTTCATTTCTGGAAGAACAACTAGGTAAAGGAAAACTAACAGTCACAAAATCTTCCGCAGCAATTGGGTCAAACTGTGACTGGGTTTTGTGCACTTGTTAAAAAAAGCAAATGTTATCTATTTTTAAACTAGATTAGCAGTCACACAATATAATACAAAGCATCACTGTTTAAAAATGTTGATTATCTTCAGCATACTTTGGATCTGGTTTATTCAATCGTATTTCCCTTCCATTTAGTAGGCTAAACCGAGATTTTAGTCATAGTGGAGAAGGAGGTCAATTTTCAGATTTTTTTCTTCATAAACAGCCTCCTTCTTTATAATCCACAGAATCTCCCAAATCTCAAGTAATTCTTCTAACAGTCACTGTTTCATGTACATCAGCTTTTCCCAGCTATGGATCTGCTGAAAGTATCCTATATTCTGAAATTATATAATAAAAATTTAATGGGCTGATCTCTCTTTTTCCTTAGTCTGGTTTTGAAACCTCCATATAAGACCATGAGGTCTGTGGAGAGCCGCCGTGCTATCCGTGACAGCCCCCAGCAGCACAGAAAGCACGTCAAACGAGCTGGTAGAAGCAGACGGCTGCATCTCCACTAATAAAGCCTGAACGGAGGCTTTGGTTTCTTTCTAGGTGACAATATGCACAGGCACTGATATAAATTTCCTGTCTTTAATATCATTTAGCCATTTGTATTTCTCTGGCCAGTTTGCCTATGTGCTCTGAATAGGGACCGTTGGGTATTACATGCTCTGGAAGTGTTAATCAATAGGATTAATTAGCAGGTGGCACCGAGAGGAGAAGACAGGCTGCGCTCAGCATCCCCTCACTACTAGAGCTAAATGAGGGAGCACTCTTACACAAGCAGAGCGAGTAGCAAAAAAACCCAGCTCAAGTCTCTCTAAAGTATAAGATCTGTCCCCCATAACCCTATCTGACTCAGGCAGAACTAACATGAGTGGCTGTTTTTTTGAAGGAAATGGCTCACCACGGTGCATCCAGCTACCCCCAGTATGGTCCCCAGTTTCAGTGCGAAGCTGTGACTTGTTACCCCCATGTGCTTGCACCCCTCCATGGAAAGCCCACGGGGAGTGAGCATCCTCAGGCTGCTGCAGGGCCAGGACTGGCCAACAGCAGGGCAAACACCCCCTGGGATCTCAGGCGCTGACCCTCCCCTCCGGACAGGATTTGGGATGAGACATTGGTGCTCCGTTCCCTCTCCTGGGCTGCCCTGCACCGTGGGGCTGGCGGTAGCCACAGGAGAGAGTGTAAGGCTGCTGCAAACACTCATTTTGGAGAATGGAGCAATAGCTCTGCTGTTTGGGGTCACGGCCCTTTGGGGCTCTCTGAAGGAGTTTTCTTGCTGCTCCCTATTTGGCACAGAAACTGTAAGCTTAACCCTAGTTCTCTGGCATCCTAATTTTGAAACTGTAAATTGTAAATGGCAGTTTGACACATGCTAATCCTTGCCTTGATTTTAATTACATGCAAAGTGGTTTTATCTTTTGATCAATACCCAAGTAATGCTGCTTCAGGCTGATGGCTATGTGAATACAGGCTCCCACTGAAGTCAGTCCAAGCTGAGCTGAGTTAAAAAATGAGGAAGACATTTCAGGATCTAGCCCAGTTTAGATAGTTGTTACTGTCTCTGTATGCAAAACTAACACTTGAAAACTGCAATTTTTGAATATAAGGATGATTTCTATCTTTTCATAGCAACTCATATGTAGTCTTGCAAGATACATGTTTCTTTGAATTTAAAAAATTGAAATGTTTTATTTGTCTAGAAGTCTCAGCACAGACGGAGATTTCTGAAATTCAGCAGGACTGGAAGCCTTCGTTTCTCAGCAACGAAGAATTCACCCAGCTGATGTTGGAGGTGAACATGCATATATACTTTTCCTAATTTTGTCTAGCAGTCATGGAAATGCCCATGCGTCTAGAATAAAATGTCATCTGCAGTTCCAAAAGAGGAGGTTTCAGGTACTGCTGTATTTGACCGTCAAGCAGAGCTGTCACTGGGACAAGGGATTAGAGCCCCCACATGCTGCTTTGCACTCTCGACGGTGCCGTTGCATCGTGCTGCCGCAGCCTGCAAAGCTGCACAGGGACTCCCAAGAAATGCAATCCAGGGAAAGATTCAAATCACAGGTTACATTTTATTTTTACAAACAGAGGTGAGGAAAAGGGCACGTGGCAGCTTTTCTCCTGTTCTTGGAAGGCATTATTATTACCTAATATTTATGCAAGACTAGGACCTAAAAAGCAAGTGTCGCGTCCCTGTAGTGCTAGGTGCTGTACAAGCAGATAAAACCTGACAGCTCCTCTTGGTTTGATACAGTTAATACTTCCACTCTAATGATTTTCAAGGCCCTTATCAAACAATTTTATTCTAACAGGGAGCAGGGTTATTTTGCAATGATAGTTTTTAAATTACCTTTAAATTATACCATAGGTGCTTTTAATGCTAGCTGGGATTTCAAGGGAGGTGACTCAATGGTGTTTATGTAGGTTCAAGATGAAATGCAAATGAGCTGCTAAAATGTATTTTTCTCTGTCAGTAACAGCTAGAACCTTCTTTAGCAAGGATCTTCTCCCATACTAAACACGTGGAGGTTGCATGGCCTCGCAGTGTCCTTTGAGAACAAGCTTCTCCTCCTCCCACAAATGATGTGAACGTGAGGCATGATCCAGGCTCTGGAGGCGGGCAGGGAGAGATACTGGGGAGCAGCTTGACTCACCAAGGGGTGGCACAAAGCTGGGGCACATTGCTGGCCCCCAGGGGCTGGTGGTCCCTCGGCCACTGAAGTTTGTTGTGGTGAGAATCCCCTGGTCTAGTTTTATGAGACATTTTGCTCCCATTGCACTGACAATCGCCCATTCCCATCTCACTGTGCAGGAACTTAACATACATAACTCCTTCAGTCTGCACTGAAATATTTCCCTCAGATAGCAATAAATTGGCAGTTGTCTTGACTGGTTGGACCTTTGTTGATTCTGCTTGTGTGCCACACAATTTTAGATTAAAACAATTGCTTTTAGTTTCCCAGCTTATAAATCACCTTCTTGCTACTGTGATTTTCCATGCCCTTCAAGATAACATTGGGCATTGGGATGTCCTGTTGAGCCAGCTGTTCATCATTCTACGCTTTTTTTGCCTTTCTACTAATCTTACTTTATTAACATTTGGACAAGACTGCTTGAAGTTTTTCCCGTCCTGTTATTAAAAGATGGGAAGGGTTTTTTTCCAGCACTGATTCAAAAGAATCAGAGGATAATTGAATGCAGTAATACATCAGCTTTCCTTAAAATGGCCTTTTCTTACCCCATTGAAAGGGTTGTCATCAAATTACATAACAGTAGGCATTAGGCTCTGTTTGTCCATCTAGGACTGTTCCGGTAGTGAAATCTCTGAAGAGGGATATGCTCTCTTAATGTTGGAAGGATTTCTATAAAAATAGAATTATGTATGCATACATTAACTTGATTTTACCACAAAATTCTGATGTGAGTCAGTTTGTATAATTTGCATCGGATATGAAATAGAGACTTGATTTAAAAAAAAACCAACCACCTTCACCATAGTAACATGCACAATCCAGCTGCCTTATAAAACCACTGCTCTCTTCTACGGGTTAACAGCTATCATGCTTTTTTAGAAAACAGCTTGAATGTACTACACTAAAGAAAAACATATTCTCTGCATTTAGATTAATAAAATCAAGCTAACTATAGCAGCTGGAGGGTTTTCAGAGATGCTAAACACACGCTTTTCTACTGGGGTATAAGTTATTGACCTGCTTTTCAAAGGATTGTAGCACCAGCAGATTCCCATTGACTTAAATAGTTGTGGGTGCTCAGCATTCTCTGGAAAAAGGAACATATGTTTGTGTCTTTATTCAAGGCTTTGTGTTTTCCTTTTTTGTTTTTTGGTGGGTTTTTTTTTTTTTGAAAAAACAATTAGCATTTTCCAGTGTTCTCAGAATTCTTTCCCTTATTGAAGTCAGCAGGGGGGAAGGATGTGCTGCGGCTCACAGGATCAACTGCTAGTCTGGCTTGGAGGCATGCCTGGGTTTGCAGTAAGGTTTTGTGATGCCGTGGCACCGGGATCAGGCTGCTTACAGCACACCTGTCTTCGAACAGTTATTGCCTCTGGAGTATAGTTGACCTCTGCTCTGATTTAGTTGTGCTTGCAGTGCCCGTACTGCTCAAATACTGCAGGCAACTCTGACCCCAGATCTCCAGTGAACTGATAGGAAGGACCCAGACCTGCTCCACTTGAAGGCGTTGGGAGCTTCGCCATCAGTGACTCCTTCATTACAATGGGAAGGTTTTAATATAGTCTCGGAGCACCTACTATTGAGTCTTAATTTTTGGGGGGGTTCTGCTCAGAGTAGGTTGCTTTAGATCTGGAATTCTACCTAGATTTAACTTTGAACAACATTTAGCTCAAAACTTTGCAGCTCAGACTAAAGAAGAAATTAATTTTCAAGGTGAAATTGCTCTTGTGCAAAGGATGGAGATAAGGCTGACATTCCCCTTCAGTCCTAGGAGTGAAGGGGCTTACCGCAAGGTGGGACTGAAGTGAGGAAGAAACTCTGCAGAAGGGTGAATTTCTCTTGGAATGAGTAATCTAATACCATGACCTTTAAAATAAATCACTCAATTAAAACTCAGGCTAAGGATTATTTGATCATTTGCATTGCTTTTACTTACATGAAAACCCAGTAATATACAATGTTACATTAATACAAACTGAGATTTATGGGGTTTGCAGAGAAGTACCATTTTGAGATAGGACGGCATCCTTTCATCGTCCTTTGATATTTACACAGAGCTCAAATGTTCATTTTAATAACTTCCAAGGGATCCAGTCTTAGTCATTTTGCATTATTAAAATATGTGATTAATTTAAAAACTGAGACATGAAATGTTCCTGTGAGCCCTTTGTTGCTTCAATAGTAGGTTTTACTAGACTACAAAGAGTGTTGTAAAAGTTAAATCAGACTGTAAAATCAGAGAATTACTGTTCTGCAACTTGAGATAGCGTTCCTACAACTTGATAACAATATGGTGCTGAAGTCAAACTGTTTTGATCAACACGCGATGAGACGCCCTGTTTACACCACTCGATCCTATTAAAGCACTCTCTACTTGTCTTTTTTTCTTAGGCATTAGATGGCTTCATTATAGCGGTAACCACAGGTGGAAGCATCATCTATGTGTCTGACAGCATCACACCTCTTCTAGGGCATTTACCGGTGAGTAATTCTGGCATTGGCTTTTCTACTACACATCATAGGATCAGGCCCTGCATTTTTAAAAACAGATGTAAAAGGGTGGTGGGGAGTGGTGTTTTCCTGAAAATGCAGTGAGGGGTTTTGTCCCTGTGTTACGCTGGCCGCTGCTGTTGATCAGCTCTCTCCTCTTTCCGTCTGATTCAAACCCTTCAGGTTTTTGTTGCTATAAGGCACTTTGGCTTGAATGGATAAAGCTCTGCGGGAATACTCTGGCCAGGGGAGGGACAGGGTGACCTGGCTGATCTTTTCCATCTCTGATTTCTAAGCTAGCAGAGAATAGCACCAGTGCTGCTGGTAGCCCGGCGAGGAGCTTGTTAAGGGCCTTATTCTGCTCCCAGGGAGGTAAAGGACAAAAAACCCCATTGAATTCAGAGTTAGCTGGGGGCTGCTGCTGCTTGGGTCTGATGCCCGGCGCTTGGGTCTTGCTGTGGGAAACATTCCTGCCTTGTGCTGGAGGAGCAGGGGAGAGGGACTGCTCCGAACCCTACTCCTGTTGCTAAGGCTGCTCTAGGAGAAATGGCACAATAATTAAGGATTAATCCTCACACTCATTTTTAGTAGCTTGGTCTCAAATAAATATATGCCCAGGAGAAGAAAACAGCTGCCAAATCATTATCGTACCACCCTCCCTCCATGTTCTCAGGAAAATTACAATTCTTTTTCTCTCGTTTCCTTTTTCACCAAATACATGTTAGGTTTTCCACCCAGTGTGCTTCACACACACTACCTTGTAATATGAACAAAAATTATTTTCTTCTGAGACGAAAGTAACTTGATGAAAGACGGCAGCT
Organism: Cariama cristata; assembly: GCF_000690535.1. NCBI lineage: Eukaryota > Metazoa > Chordata > Aves > Cariamiformes > Cariamidae > Cariama > Cariama cristata. The sequence continues at coordinate 36,058 of NW_009598624.1, read as the reverse complement.
CCTGGTAAATGCAAGAATATTGCTATGCAACAACAGATTGAACTGAATCTATCTATTTTCGTTTTCTTTAATCCTCAACAGTTGAGAAAACCAGTAGTTTACTATTTTCTGACATTTGCCTTCACTTCAAAGGCAGAGAGAGCCCTGTCCTGCATGCAGGCTGTTGGGTCTTCATGCACGTACTGATTTCCATGGAATTTCCTTGTCTTCCATGGTTTGGGGATTCCATTACTATCCCTTCCAAATATTGATTCTTAGTGGAGATGGTAGATCTGCTGTGGGAAAGTAGTGCTCTTCAGGAAGACACATTTCAGACCCTGTGCCTAAAACCTTAAGCTCTGGCTCAGCATGGATGGGTTCAGGTTCATAATTCCTGAGTTGGACCATCAGAGACTAAATTGTTTTTCCCTCCCAAAGTCATGCCTTGTGTGATAATCCTGTATGGTATCCAGCCCAAAATGAGGACAAAGATGGGCATTATTTTTCATTTGCACAAAAGCCGCACATAGCAGCCCAAGCCAGGGACCAACTTGCCAGGGCTGGAGGTGGAGCAGTAATTCCCACAGACTTTCTCGGAGCTGATGGAATGATGCTGGTTATCAACTGCCCCACCAGCTCACGCATGTGGAGTGACTGGGTGCATCCCAGAGACTGCAACTGAGCAAGCAGTAAAGGCTACTGCCTGCCCGAGGTTGGCAAATTGCTACGGCCATGGGCAGGAGCCCAGCTGAGTGTGCAGTTAGGTGCACACTGGGCATTTTAGTCCCATGCTGCCTTTCCATTTATCTTTTTAAGTTTTAAAACTGAGCAGAGTGCTATCTGGAAAATCTATGCAGCTTATTTTGTTTACCTCCAGGATCTATTTGTAAGCTAAATTCAGTCACTGTTTGAGAGACAAAATACCAGTTCTTTCTCCTCTGTGACTGCAGGGAAAAAATATTCTACAAATCTTCTGCTCTGAGCACTGAAAGGAAAGCAGAACTTGAGAGAACGTGGAGCAGGGCTCTCTGAAGGCCTCGATCAAGAAATCTGATGTATTTTCTTTCATTAAAATCATGAAAGACTCTGGTGCTGAGAACGAATATATCCAATTGTCTTTAATACAGCTTCCCTAAGTTCCATGGAGCATTTTCAAGCACAATCTTCCTCTGTTGTAATTCTAAATAGTTTGTTTTTACAAGATCTGGAGGCTACTCCCAGAGTCGGTTGATGTAAAGACAGGTTTAGCTCACATGGTAAGATGGACTATAGTTGAACTGAACTCCTGGAAATCTGGTTACAACCCACAGAATTTGCCAATCCGATGGTATGCTATGACCCCAAGACTATGCAGTGTCTGGAGGAGGGTCCTCCCTGTCCCTTCTTGTCTGCTTTGCCAAGTGCAACAGTTAAACACAGGCAGCAGACTGTTTCCAACCTGCAGGAGAAGATACAGCTTTCTCATAAACATTGCCTGTCCCCAGACTTAGGCAGAAAGAGCTGCACCTGCTCATGGACTGGCAGAGTGGTGTCCATCTCACCCAGCTTTTATCCCATAGCCGAGTGGTCCGCGCTGAGCACCTGCCCACATGATGGTCCACGAGGGTTGGCGGGGAGCTGGCTGCGCGAAGGCTGGAGGTCTCTGGGAGGGCTGAGCTTCTCCTGGGGGGGCTTTTTCTCCCCAAGGGTGCCCTGGTGAAGCTCAGGCAGCTGCTCTGCTGTGTTGGGTGCTTAAGTTAAACATCAGGGTGGAAAAATCCAACACGTAGCACCTTATAGTGTACAAAAGTTATGCCTGCTATGTTGCTGTTACAGGGTAGCAATGGGCATCAGTGCAGGCTATACAGGTTGATGTAGGGGCCAAATCTCAGCACACAAGAGCAAAGCTATCTTTATTTTTCGGGTTGATAGGAAAGAAGCCTGTCTCATTTGCAGCCCTCCACCTTCCCATCCCTGTAGTGACTATGTTTGCTCCATTCCCCTGCTTTTTTTTCCTTGCAGTAGGAATAACTCATCATATTTCCTCCTCCCTCCGCCCCAAAGCAATGAAACAGTGAGGAAGGAGCTCCGTTTTGGAGTACAGCTGTTTTGTTGAATCTGCACAGATATTTTAGCTATGCATCAAACAACTGCAGAACTTTGTGTATTGTATTTAGAACAGATCAGCACCCACGTATGCAAAGGTATTGTTTCTTTGCCTGCCATAGCTATCATGGGTAAATATTCAGAAGTTTCTGTCAGCAAGATCCATAGATTCGAAGGTGCTGAGTAGATTCCAAGCTTAGCAGCATAAATATGCATTGATGTAGTTCATCTAACCACTCTACGCACAGTCACTGTAATTTATCTTTTATCCACTTTGCCTGTCTCATTCAGCAATGCTTTGTGGCTCTGTCCACCAGTGGGGCAGAACTGCCCACTGCAGAGTAATTAGAATGATTAGACAAATCTGCAAACCGTTCCCCTCCAACTGATGCATTTTTGTCTGTGATGATCAAATTTTGTCCATCTCTCTGGACACCTTTTTGCCATGGCACCAGATGTCTGCTCGTTGGGTCTGGTGCAGAATTAGCTCTGAATAGCTTGCCTGGCATTTCCTACTGCTCCAGTGAGACCATGGAATATTTGCTTCCTTCTCTCTGTTTGACCTGTCAATATATTCTTGATTGACATATTGATTCAAGAACATTGTTGGAATCTTGATACATACAAGATCCAGAAATTCTGTTCTGTGCACTGCTTTACAGGTGTGCCTAACCTCTGCAGGAGGCAAGAGTTGCAAAACACAGTAAGAAGTAGATATCTTATCATTTTTTTCAACTCATTAAAAAAAAGTTGGTGTTTCCTAACAGCAAAGATGCAAACCAAATTCTGGATATGATGCATGATGGAAGCAAAAAATATAACCTCAGGACTTGCAAATCAATGAATAGGTGGTGCTCAGGGCAGGAGGTCGCTCTCAGAGGTGTGTGGAACAAAAGTTTCTTGCAACTCCAACTGTAGGTGTAGTCGCAGGCCCCCGCAGCTATCACCTTAAACAGAAATGATACTGCAGAACTGATAATAGGTTTTGAATTGGAGCTTGGTCACAACATGGAGACAAAAGGTAGGACATCCTCAGGTCACTGAAGAAGCAATAGTGAGTTTGAGGAGCGGTGACAGCTCACATCTAGTCCTCCTGCAGTTACTGCTGAGTGGATGGGAGGTTAATTAACCTCCGTCAGACTTATGTGAAACTGGTGAATAAGTATCATTATCTATCATTTACAGGTAGAAAGGGAATGAGAAGGAAAAAATGCTTTTCTGAGATTGTACCATAAGCCTTGAACAGGACTCACCACTGCAGTTTCCCGTCAGGTGCTCTTTCTTCATATGCCCAAAATTACATGAACAATGTACTATATTTTGTGTAAAGATAAATATAAATATAATGTGTGTATATAGAGATGTGTGTGTATATAAAATAAATATATACATGATATAAATATAATGTATGTATATACATGTATTTATACATATATGTATAAAAACTTAATCATACTGTATCAGTAGGATGAATATTAATAAGATGATACACACTAAAGTCACAAAAATAATTTTCAAGTATTCTTCACAAAAGGAATATTCAAGTAACGAGCACGTGTAATAAATACTTATAAGTGAATAATCTGAAGTGATATATTATCACATCAAGACAAGTGTATAAAGTGTAGCACTCTGATTTTCAAAGTATACTCGATGCATTTCACTACTTTAAACAGGAATTCCACACAGAACAGCAGGCATGGGTAGAAAGCAGAGGGAAACCAAAGTGCAATCTTACGTAAATACATAAATAAATGATGATGATTAATAACTTGCCAGTCGCATACAGGGCTAACACATTTTCAACATGACTATACAGTCTGATAGCAGCTGCTCTGACGACACACGAAGCTGTGTCAGTGTGCCAGCTCAGCCCGAGGTAGTCTCAAGTGGGATGGATGTAAGTCAATGCCATTAGAGGGTCACTTTATCTCAGGACTTCCTTTCAGATATGCTTTTCTAGCGTTAGGTTAGTCACCATGCTGAACACAGTGAGACCTTCCTCTTCGCAACCCTGTGACAGACTGTCTTCTCCACCCTGGGCCACTCATGGCCTTTTGCACAAATCCATCCCCTCTTTCCATCCCCAAATCTCAGTACCTAGATTTCGGATGGATTTCAGGTTCATGCTAGCTGACCATGGGGGTGGAGACATTCAGCCCATGGCTGGCCAGAGGGCTTGTGCCAGTGGCACCATGAAGTCCCCCTCCCTGGGGACTAACAACTGCTGCTGTGAAGCGATGTCCAGACTGGAAAGTGCCCTTCTCCCTGCTCCCACCTGCCAGGATGCAGGAAGGGGGGGAAGCAACAGCTGCCACCCCAAGGGCACTTCCCAGGAGTTAAGGGGTTTCCCCAGGGAGGGGCTGGATCTGGGACTGACCCAGTTCTTGGGGCTAGTGGCCCAGGGTGACTCCCAGCCCCATTGGTCCCGCTAGTCAGGTTTTGTGGGGATCCAATGATGCACAACAGGTCTGTGCATGGAGCTGGCAAGCAGTATGGGGAGCCAGGCACCCCTTTTTCAGCTCACTCCCAGGTCTTATCATTTAATTGTATGGACATACCCAATGCATTTGATGGTCTCTGAGAAACGTTAGAAGAGCATCGCTGAGCGCTGAGAATTAAGCTGAGAACTGGCCCACGGAGAAGCAGTCACTCAGTTTGCCCCGCAGTTTCTTCCCTGTTTTAGGCTTTGTCAGGAGTCCCTGGAAATCAGTGGGAAAACTCCTGTCAACTGCCACAGGCTTTGTATCCAGATTGCTGTATGTCTCTGCAAGCATTGCTCGTTGTGATATTTCTGTTTTTCTCAAAGGTTCTTTTTCTTTGCAGTGTGATGTCTTGGATCAGAATTTGTTAAATTTCCTCCCAGAACAAGAACATTCAGAAATTTATAAGATGTTATCTTCTTGTATGCTTATGACGGATTCTGCCTCATCGGATTACCTAAAAAGTAAGTTTTATTTTATCTTCCCCAGTAAATGAAAAAGCATGGGCAGGATAAAAATTTTCTCTCAGAAAGAGTTTTTTATGTGATGTGCAATATAAAACTTAGGTTCATAGCCTTTTAAAAAGATCTTACCACCTGGAATGACCCTTTGGTTCTATTTCTAAATGAAACGCATTGCCTTTATTTTACTAGGCTAAGACTACTTGCAGTTATGTTAATTATTAAATATCGTATCTTTTGAGACAGCTAAAGAAAATAGGTTAGCCGATGGAAACAGAGAGTTCGCCTGAGACAAATCACATCTTAATTGATATTTCAGCCTGTTCAAGTAAGACGCTGTTCAGAGATATGCTAATGTCGCATACCTTTGGTTTGCATTATAGTTGAAAAGTATCTGTAAAATCATTGTAATTCTTTTTCAAATTGAATTTTGTTTTTCTTAAAAACACTTGTACTTGCCTCATCCTTATTCACTCTAGGAGGTAAGATGTAGGAAACCAGAAAACACACGATAATATGTAAGACGTACAGCTGCTTAATCTACTGTATATACAAAAGCTGCAGCTGATAGCTAATATGCCAAAGTAAATTTAATAGATATTTTGAGGTAATTAGGCGTAGTTTTCCAACACAAGATGTAGAACAGCTGCGTCGTGAAAAGCCCAAATAGAAAAAAAGCTATAAATGAAGGATCCAATTCTCTCCTTCGCTACACCGATGCTATGGCAGCGTAACTGCCGTGACAAAGGTGGTGTAAGGGAAGGGCAAGTTAGTCTCGAAGGCCGTCCCCGAGCTGCAGGCAGACCTGTGCACAGCGCTGAACAACCTGCATCCCTGCAAGGAGCTTCCTTCCAGGGGCTCTGATCCACGTGCAATGTATAGCACATCAGTGTATAGGACTCTGAGTGGTAACAAGCTGCTCTCGTGCTGCCAGTTGCAAGATTGGGGTTGGAAGACACCGTTGGTTGTGTTTAGCTCAAACAGTATATTTATTTCTTCTTCTTCTTCTTTTAACAATCCAGCTGACAATGAACTAGAGTTTTATTGCCATCTTCTGAGAGGAAGTTTGAACCCAAAGGAATTTCCAACATATGAATACATAAAATTTGTAGGAAATTTTCGGTCTTACAGCAATGGTAAGCTTTAATTGTTGTATAAATGTTACTTTAGCTGTGTAAAATAAAATATAAGTATTGTTCCATTGAACAAGACAGCTTTTAACTGAAAGGACTATTTTTAACATTATGGGGTAAAGTTTGCTTCACACGGATCTCACAGCTGATTTGCAAGAGCTGGGTGAATACCTATGAAGAGTGAAATTGTGTTAGTTGCTTTTGTTACTGCTCTTCACTTGTTAGCAGTGATCCTGAACTCTGGGTAAGTTTGCAAATAATGACAGGTTCAGAGGAGGGTTGGTTTGTGCTCACTAATACTGTGTGCTAAGACTCTACCTATTAGCTAAATAATAAGCTTGCTACCTTATCTGCTGGCTCACATTAAACACAAATTCTGTGCCAGAACTGATAATCTGCCAAATCTGCCCTCTCAACCTTCTCTGCAAAATTTTGGGGAAAGGCAGCAGCATCACATAACTGAGAGCCTGCGCCCACCGCCCCTCGCTGCCGTGAGGGGTCCCCTGCCGCTGGCATCAGCGTGGCTGAGGACACTTCTACTCGCCTCCCTCTCCAGCTGCCATTTACATTCCTCTCGAGCACTGCAGAACCCAATACTCTCCAAAACAAAAAAAAAAAAAAAGAAAGAAATACAGTCAGCATAGTTGCTAATGCACCACAGTCAATCTAGGGAAACCATCTTTCAAGGGATGAAGAGCAGACTTCTACCTCACCCATTCCCTAACAAACAGATTGCTGCACGGCCATTAGTGTCAGAAATGAAATACTCTTTTATTACTTTCCTTTCTTCTGCCTGCCCAAGTTTGCTTTAGTTACTTGCCTGATTGAACTCCAGAGTGGCATTTCCAAAGTTGCTGGTATTGTTCCAAATAGGTCATCCTCAGCAAAAAAATTCCCCACCGTGCTTTCCAAAAACTGCATGCCACACTGTGAAAAAAAATGTCCCTGTCCCCATTTAACTTTCTGCTCTTGCTCCACATGACTAGAATAGAAACCTACATGCAGGATGGAGATACGTATTCCTTGTTTGGTGCCATCTGATTTGAGGCTTTATTTGTATTAAAAAATGTAACTGCCTGTATGCTTTCTAGTTTGAATGAAGTGAAATGCGGCTGCCTGACAGACGCACAGACCAAGCTGTTCTGTTTTCTAGAGCAGAAACCGGATTTCAGGTGCTGACTCATAAGGATACATTTCTACCAGGGGAATTTCTGATCCATTTTCTTCAAGGATTTTCAGCCTTTTATTTTTTGGCATAACCTTAATATTGCCCTCTTACCCGTTAGGATTTCATATCCCAGCATTTGTATCAGTGGCTATTTCTCAGAGGAAAGATAAAACTTGCATTACAGATATCTTCCCTAGCGTAATGCATATAAACTAAATGGGAACATATTGATTTCAGAAGATACCAAATAATTTTCCAAAGACCCTAGCTTATAGCTTTCAAATAAGACATGTGCTTTCTGCTTCAATTTTTTAATCTTTTTTTTCCTTTGTGCCACCTTTTTTTAAATCTTCCACTTTCTTTTGTCTCTTCCACTTTCTTCCCATCTCTGCTGCAGTCTGACCCTCTGATCGATAGGGAGGGGACGGCCCTTGCCCCCGCTCTGTGAGATGGTGCCTCTTGGCCCCCTTCCCACCTCCCCATCGCAGAACGGTAGCTTGCTCATCCTGACTTTAGTTTCCCCAGTTCAGTACGGAGCTTGGCTGAAATACTTGCTTCACCAGTGCATCCCCAGCACTGCTCCCCCTTGGCTGGGGGTCACTCCCATGGCCCCCTCTGCCACCCCTCACCACCCTGGCTCCTTATCCAGCCACAAAACCACCTCCCGGCAAAGGTGGAAGCAAGTGCACTGGACTCATGGTATAGAAGCAGCAAACTGTTTGCTTGGGAGCTGATAACCTTGGGTCAAGGACAGAGCGAGCAGCCGGAGGAGGGTGCAAACCTCCGAAGCGGCTGTTGTCAGTTCCACCGGGTTTCTTGCGTCAGCCGGCTGCACCCTGAGCAAGGCATGGGGGACATCAGCTCAAGCGAGCACCGTATGAATGCAGCTGCCCTCTGGGCAGCTTTCCAGCCCCGGGTCTGGGGGCAAACAGCTGTGCTTTGGCATGGGGATTTGCGACACGGACACCTTTGAGCATCTGATGGGCGCAGAGGTGGGCTGGGTTCTTGCCTCTGCTTGGCCCCCCACATCCCAGGATGCCCCATTATCTGGCACCGTCCCCACTCCCCACACCCCCCAGGGCTGTCACCTACCAGACCTGCCAGTAATTGCTCTCTTCTTCCTCCTGTTAAATAAATACCTGCTCTCCAGCTTAGCCCCCCAAGGGGGGGCCAAGGGGGCAAGAAAGACAGGGGTGGGAAGGGTGGTGAGGAAGAGAAGTATCACTCAGGGGCAGTGCTCGTCCTACATGCGTAGGATCGGCTGGCCCCAAATCCTGCTTTTTGGAGGTGTTTGTGAAGGAAGGAGGCTAAGCTAAAGCTAAGAAAAGAGTTAGCTGGAGGAGAAAGACAGAAATTGCAAATTAAGCTTAATTAGCAGGAGATGTTCCTTATGAATGTATTCGGGAATGCTTTTCCCTGTAGCTTTTCACAGCAGTGGAAGTGTGAGCATGTTTTTACACAGGGAAGACCGATACAGGATGTTCTCGAAATACAAATCTCTGCTGTTCCTTTTTAGCCACCCAAAGCCAAATCCTACCTTTGTTTCCAACGGTTTGCCGAGCATACTCTGAGCCCACCCTGCCTGCGCGTTCCTGCTGCGGGGATACCAGAGCCTCTGTGGCCAGGGAAGCACTTTTATCCCTGAGCAGGCTGTATCCCATCAGGAAACTTAATTATTCCATTCTCATTAATGTAGGGTCATGGCAGGGACAGTCCTAACAAATCTTGCACCCTTCCTTCTCACTTAACCTTTGCTAATGTTTTGAAGAACTGGTAGGTCCTTTTTTGCCCTCTTTAACAGAAATGTCACTAGCTTTATTCTACTCCCACATAACCTTTTACGTAACCTCCTTTGAATTATCATCTTCTCAGGCTCATTTTTTTATTGCTCATTGCTTATATAATGGTGGTGCTTGGGGGAAGGGGGTCATGCGTGCTGGGGTCCCAGTCATCTTGCCCCCCTCCCTCCTCCCTTGTACCTTCTCTGTTAATCGCATTGTGATTTATGGCCGAGAACATCATATAGGGATGCGTTTGAATGGATTAATCTGAAGGATTGAAGCTTAGCAAGCCAGTTAGGGACTTAGCTGCTCTCCCTAACTTTAGTGGGAGCTCTGGGGCTTTAGAGGCCATTGTACTGAGATGCCAAAAAGAATTTTTTTGCTAAAGTAGAACAAATACCTGTTATCTACCAGGGTGACCTGCCACCAGGATTGCTGTCAGGGAGCCAGATCATGCACAACCTACATTGAACCCATGCTACTCCCCCAGAGGAGCAGTCCCTGGCATCTTCCCCCATCCCAGAAAGGGCAGGGGGATGCATGTGAAGCCCCGAGAAATTGCCTGGGAAAGTTCACATAAATCATGGCATGTGTTCAGTCTTTCAGAAGATCATGGTCCCTAGAGCTCCTGGGCTGAGCTATAGCTGGAGGACGGAGGAGCTGCACAGCCCAGTGCCAGGGTTAGCAGGAGGGTCCACTCTTGGGATTGTCCCAGGGATGGTGTGCAGGAAGCTGTACTCTGTAATGCCTGCTGCAAGGACATTTCTGCAGCTGTATCTACACCAGGGATGTGACACGAGCCGCCTGCACATGAGTGAACCCCCCTCGAATTAGCTGTGCCCAAGCGAGAGCGGCCGACCAGCAAAACAGCAAAGCGAGCTGTGCGGAGTGATGCATGACTCACTGGCTGTGCTAAATCAAATACAAGAGATTTGATTTTCCATTTGGGAGGATTATATAATCATCATTAATTAAGCTTCAATGAGAAAAGCAGGACTGTAACCTGACGTGAAGACTCAGTAGTCCCTTGAGAGGAGGGGAGGTGGCCCATGGGCCACTCAGAAGAGGACGGTGGAGTTCCCTCTTTGCTTCTGTGAGAAATGCCCACTTGCTCTCAGAGAATAAGGGAGGGGGGGTTATTTGCAAATAGGAACTCTTTCCAATATTTTTATATATTTCAGGTTCTGGTCCTGTAGTCCAGATTTTAACAAGAGAGATGAATAAATACAAACATCTGAGGGAGCTGAGTGCCATCACTGTACCCGTTGACCAGTAGTACCTGATAAGGGATAGGGTCATGTCAGCATCACCAATGAATAATGCAGTGGCTCCCATCCAGTTTTGCCTGAGGACTGAGGGAGAAGGCAAGTAATAAAGATAACCCTCCAAAGAAATGATCAGCTCCCAGTATAAAATGTCAAATTAAGTGAGAATAAATTATTTTACAAAGCTGCCTAATAGCTTACTCTGATAAGAAAAGATAAAGCGGGCTGGATTTATCCCTCCTGTGAAAATTGTTTGTACGTTTGCAAAGAGAAAAAGATCTCTCATAATCATATAACCAAATATTGGCTTTGGTATCCTATTTCTGAGCTGACATACTTGCTTAAAAACTCCTGAAAGGGACAAAGCCAGTCCTGCTTTTCAAAGTGTTCACCAATATCAAAAAGGACCACCAGCGTATTTGAAGTGGCAGATCTGTCCTTTCATTCAAAATGCCTGAAGTTTTCCTCTTGAAGGAGGAGATAACTGGTACGTGAAAAGAGTTCCCGATCAAGTAATATAATTAAATATTATAGTGGAATTTAAAATTGTGCATTTTTGTTCCCAATTACATGGAAACTCAAGAAGTGTCTGGTTACTGGATGCTAATAATAGCAGATACTCTACTGTTAGATGATATATTTCTCAGAGATAAGAATAATCATCAAGAAAACTATTATGCTGAGAAGAAAAAAAAATCTTTTCACTCCCAGAACAATTAATTCAATCTGAATTCCTTTTTAAAAGCAATAAACAGATTTACACAGAAGATGCATTGATCTTGAGCCTCCATAAGTGTATGCAGAAACAGCTGATAACAAGGATAACTCAAACTGAAATGAATGTTTTGATCAGAACCAACAGCCACATGTTATTATTTGCTATTAACAATATCGTAGAAGCTGCAGCTAGCAATCTGCAGTGCTTATGCTGAGTTCTCTATGGGTTCTTAAGAAAAAAGGGACCATTTCTGTCCTAAAGAATTTACTTGGGGTTCGTATCAACACAGGATGGTGAGGAGAGAAACAGGAGGAGGACAGAGGAGAGAGTAGATCAAAGCAGACAAGTGATGTATGGACACCATCACAGTTACTCATCCGAAGCTACTAAGTGTGGTCTGGCTTGCCACTCGCACTTTAGATTTCTTCATTATAGATACTAATTGCTGAATATTCTGTATATCTGTGGTCTGAATTTATTTATATGAAACAATCTTGATTTTATTGTGGTCTGTTTGGCTTGTGTTTTTTGAAATCTCTGTTCAGTTTGTTTGATAGTCACTAAGACTGGTTCTTTAAACATTAACATCTACTGACAAAAGAGGAAGGAGGGATTTCTTCTTTCAAACGGCATAAATGAGAGGTTTGCTGTTATAGGAAGAATACGTTTTAAACATCCTAAGTTAAAATAAGATGACCGAGCAACTGACTGCTGTACTATTATTAACTAATGTGGCATCTGGGGTTTTTTAAACATGTTTTCATTCATTTCATGTGGCATGATTTGTATCCCTAAAGATAAAAATCTTTTTATCTATGGTAGTTAAGGGTTTGGTTCCTTATATTACTTGGTTCCTATATATTGCTTATTTTTAATGTCTTGTCCTTAGCGTCCTGATCTTTTTTTAAAAAACCAAAACCAAACAAAAACAACAACCAAACTTGTATATAGGCAAATCAGTTTCTTTCTATCTTCTTATATGATATTTGCAGGTAATTTAATACTCCTACAAAAGAATTTTGTGGTAGCTCTAGGAGCAGCAGGTCTGATAGATAACTGCAAAAACTGTTAAAATTCATGCTAAGGAGCAACAGCTAACTGATATATATAAGACAGCTGTTTCACCTTTCTGATAATGTAATTAGCTTTGTCACATGACCTTCTAATTCCCTACTCAAGATATTTTGTCTCGATCATTTAATTGTGAAACACACACACCCTCATTTACCCAAGCCCACCTGTTTATATCCAGCTTAACATTTTCATCAGGCTCCATCTGACAAAACACTCCAAGACCTGTATTTGACTCATAAATGTTAATATCATCATAGCCTTAGACTTCATCCTGTATTTTCCATTCCACTGTTTTTCTGTGGTGCTCTCAGAAAGTCCGCTACTGAACTTTGCTACTTCAAGATGTTGTATGTTTCTTTTAAAGAGACTTGGAGAATTATAAAGTATGATTTTTCAGAAGGCATGCTTAAAAGATTATACCAGGATTTATTTTCTTTTTAATTCATGTAATGATCTCTTTTTTTAGCTACACTTTAAAATTTATCAACAAAAAAAGCTGAAATTTGCTGACCAGCTAGAAGAGCAGAGCAAAACAGGCTGTGCGGATAGAGCTGTGGAAAGAACAGATACCAACAAAATAAGACAGGCAGCCAAGTAATGCAGAAACAAATCGGGGTGAGGGGATCTTTCAGTTGTTGTAGTTGTTATTTTCAGATGGAGATGTACATTGCAAGGTGGTGGCTACCTGCCTGCATCACTGAGGCTTTTAATGCTCTGGACTTTATCAAAGGCAGCTGAGTACGGAGATGGCACAGGTTTGCTGTTTGAAGACAGGATGACTTTCAGCCAGGCCAGCTCTGTCTCATCTCCTTGGGCTTATTCATTCACTGCCGCTTAAGTTCAACATTCCCAAATGTTGTGATGAAATCCCAAATTTACTACATAGCTATCCTATACGATAATTTTTACCCTTTTAGTATTGCATTTACCTCTTGGAAATATAATCCTATTTTGTAAATGCCACATTCAGGGATATATTCTGCTTTTTTCTGGGAATAGGTCTCAGGTTATGGCTGTTTACATCAAACAGCTGAAGTAAAAAAGCCATCTGCTCTCTTTGGTGTGACTCGGTCTCCACTTTCTTCTGCAACTGGTGTCATTTGCAAGCCCATGGGTTCACTAACTAGGTTAACTTACCATACCTGTACTTCAGAGGCTGAATGTGCGTATCTTATTTTCATATCTTAGAGCCCAGCCTGCAAACATTTGCTACTGAACTTGGCTATTACAGAGAGAAACAGCCCCATTGACTTCAAATGTGACAACATATTACGTAGTAAGCTTGAAAGGAATTTTTTACAATGCCCGTAATGTGGGTTTATAGCAATCCCATTCATTTTTAAACAGGACTGACTACAGAAATCAACAGACTTGCACAAAATAGTAATACTGGAGATGAACTAATAACTCTTTACTCAGGCTTCTCCTGTTTCCTGTAGATCCTAACTCTTTCTTCTTTTTTTCCACCTCGTGTATTAAAAATCCCATAGAAGCCCTCATATATGCACATAACCCCAGGAGCAGAACGGGAATACATATTCCGAGGAAGTCCCCAGAGCAAGTGTGCTTTGCTGGTGAAAGGAGGAGAATTTTGCCCATATTTTTTATCTCAATATCCAGTCAGCCATGCCCTCCAGACTCAACTGCAAGAGAGGGCTGTAATCTCTGTGGATGTTCACATCTGTGCTGCTTTCTCAGATGAGGAATCTTTCTTCCCCTTTTTGGTGCAATATATATCGTGCAGACAGTGGCCTAAACCAGTTAACCACAGGTGTGAATTCTCCTCAGAGTACTTATTTTTCTGTCTCATACTCTGTTATCCTTGTTATCAGCTATGTATCGTTATTCTAAGGCTTTTAATAGGTTGAACTGGGTTCCAAAAGCACATGTGGTAAATTAAGACTTCTTCCATCTCTACAATGTATGCTAGTGAACTAAAGTCCAGTGTAGAAGCACCCCAGAATAAAAATTACTAGTTATCTCTTCCCCAGATAGATACATTCATTTTCACAGGAATGGACATGCTTATCCTTGCTTTGTCCTGTGCAGAAGAGACAAACTGTAGGGAACTTCATAAAGCTGGATACAGGGACCTTATAGAAAGGAAAGATTCACATTAGCATTAATCCCTATTAGCATTAGATTAACTCATATTGGTGAACTCTGGCTGCTAGATGGGACCTTCTCTGCCCCCACGGGAGACAGTCGGCTGGGCATGGCAAGAGCCCACGGGCCCAGCCCAGTTCCCACTGCAGCTTAGCACACAGGTTTTTTTCACTACTGTGGGAGCAGCATTACCATCTCTAAACAGCTCGAATTTGGATGAAGAGTTTGCATTATGTCATTCTAACGTGGCACTGTGGGCTAGCTTAAGGCAACACGTTCTTTTGGCAACTCCTCTCTGTGGCAGGAGGTGCTAGTGGGCTCTCAAAGCAACACAAAAGCTATGCAATCACGGAAGACACAGATGAAAAACCATACACAAAATCTGTAGCCGCATCACATCCAGTTTTTCCTTCTGCCCAGTGTTTCGGGAGACAGCAGGCCATCTGCAGACTCACAAGAAATGCACAGCTCTGGAAGCCAGTGCCGTACACGGGGTCCTCTTTACTCTTCTTTAAAACAAGGAGAACTTGAGCACGCTGGGGATGGTTCTCCTTAGACGCAGAAGGGGAAGGCACACTTCAGCAGTCGAGAATCACAAGCAGCCTCTTGCTAGCTTGATGAAGCCTCGCTGGCTGTGGGCCCCGGTGTTTTGCCACTGATGACTTGACGAACTCTCTTCAGCTACCTCCCTTGCCAACACTTCTTTTCACTGCCTCATGGAAGTTAGGGTGCTAGGCATGCTGCAGCATAGATTTTTTTTCTTGTGAGTGATGAAAAAGAGCAATTGGATGCGTGGGGTTTCTTTCCAGAAAGCTGGTTTATGCTCTGTAATAAGGTTTGGCCTTATTTTTATCAGGATTAACCTGTAAGATTCATACTTGAATTTAAGCTCTGATGTCTTTCTGCCTAAGATGACTGACTTGGATTTAAATGTATGCATATCAGCTTTAAAGCTTTTAGAGCACTTCTCTGAATAAAATTCGTATTAGTACACTTCAAGTGTGCAAAATATTCAGGGAGAGCAAATGTCGAACGAGGCATGACTCTAGGTCCTGGTTTTTTCCCTACCTAGTGCCTAACTCCACTTGCAATGGCTTTGACGAGGCTGTCCCAAGGGCTTACAGAACACCCCCGGGAAAGCAGATCTGCTTCGTTGCGACTGTTCGTTTGGCGACACCTCAGTTTTTAAAGGTGAGTGCGTACCCTGGGTCCATTCATTTCAGAATTTCTCAAAACAATTTCAGATGGGATGACACGCAAAGTTCTTAGTTTTGCTAATTGAATGGATTACAGATTTCACATTTCATGCATAAAAATCCAGTGAAGAGGATTATCAGTACGAGCCAGGATCTGCAGAAGTGGTGTTACTTCTGCCCCCCTTGCATGGGAAATGGAAACCCTCCTTGCATTAGGAATTGCAAAGTCACTTTAAGATTGCATTCTTCATCGCTGCTTTCTGTTCCTGTGATGGGACAGTGTACAGGTGGCCACCAATGCTTTCATTTGTGCCCCTCGGTGTCTTCAGGTGACTGTCGCTAGTTTCCCTCCTCCCAAATCCTGGTAGTAAGATAGCTGCTTGGGGAAATAAGGATAGACCACCCAACCTCGTGCCTGGCACTGCAGTTCCCTAATTAAAAAATGTGAGCTATTGCATCAGGTGTCCCATCCTCAGAGGTTAAGAGATTTTTAATCTAATTGAGACGTAGCTGGTATGAAATCACTGCGCCCTTGGCCTGGCTCCATCACTGCTCTGGGACTGGCAGGGCACTCTCTACTGATTCATGGCCCCGGCAGGCAAGTAGAGTCCCTTCTGGGTAAGTGACGACACTTCCCATAAATCTTAACCACAGTAACCATATTAGCAGTAAGGGCTGGATTTAAGGTTCTCCGTGAACCCTGAAAGCAAATTCCCTTGACTTTGGGCAGCTAACATCTCAAAATAAATAGGGAAATGAAATGGGCTTCACGTGGCAATGAGCTGCCCAGTGCTAGGGAGGAAGCAGCTGCTGAACAACGTAGAGAAGGTGTTAGCTGCCACAAAATCCTAGACACCAATCTCTTCAGTTCACCTGGGTGACTCACTTAACCCCTGCTCTTGACTTCCTCCTCTAAAATGAAGGCAAAAATATTTATCTGACTGGCTAAGGAAGGCAGACTCAGCATTTTGGTTACACACAGCAATGTTTGCATGTCACATCTTGAATTTTAGGGTATGTTCTTGGCATCAGCATGGATTTTGGCACAATCTGGAGAGGGGGGTAGAGAGGAATTTAAGGTATGCATGAAGCCTTTTGCCTCTGTACAGCCAGCAACTTTAATCAACTTGGTGAGCATCAATATGCATCAAAGAAATGCTTGATGGCAGTGTGCATCAGCTGGTCCCAAGAGGGTTTAAATGGTCTGAAAGACTTCTCTCCCCAAGAGGAACAGCAGAGAGAGAAGTGGCAGTGGAGATGATGGGAGATGTCGCTGAGCCCACGGCACAGGGGGACGAGGCACCAGGGAGCAGGGGGACAGCAGCACTGGGGGCTAGTGGGCAGGCTGTCCTTGTCAGTGACGATGGAGACCCTCCTGCAGGACAGACATGGGGACACGGTAACTCTGGATGCCACCAAATCCTGAGCGCTGATGCTGGCAAGTCCCAGGCCAGGAGTCTCCAGACTGACTCTAGGCAGCTGGTGGAGCTGGAGTTGCCCCTGCAAACTGCCAGTGGGACAGGAGAGGTCAGCAGAGGGGACCAGCAAGCGGGCTGGGAGCCAGCCGTGGGGCACACAGCCAGCCCCAGCCCATGCACAGGCGCACACCACAGTGCCATCCTTCGTCCCCTTCCCACCTCCACCCAACAACTGATCACCACCGACTGCCTCCTGGTCCTCATCCCTCTGGGGCAAGGATGTCCTGCCTCACAGACAGCCCTGTGCCCTGCCTCCTGTAAATCACTTATTAATTATCATTCTCACGAGAGCTGAGGGCTGTGGTGAGTCTTACGGGCCAGCTTCTTCACTGCAGGAGTGAAGTGCAAGGCAAAACCACTGCCTTTCACCCACCTGACAGGCCCCATGCAGGCAGCCTGCCTGAAAAGGTATTTACTCCTCCACAGCTATTGAGTGGGAAGAAGAATGTCCCCCTTTCTCAAAGCGGGCTCGGAGGGCAGACGACCAAAAGGGCTGGGCAAGGGTGGTGGCTATCTTCAGTAACACAAAGAGAGCAAGGAGAGACATGGCAAACCCAGGTGGGACCAAGCACAGGCTGGATGCTGGGAAGGAGCATTGCTCCTCGGGGCTGTGGGCAGCCCAGCCATCACACCCCGGGCACTGCTTCAAAACCATAAAAACTTTGGCATCCTGAGGAACAGTGTCAGCTCTTAAGTCTATGTGCATCACAAGTTCTTCTGCTCAACTCCTGCAAAAATGTTGGCATTGATAAATACAATAGATCGCTCTCTGGAAGTGCCAGAAAAATGTGTGAATCCTCTGTTTTTTCCCCTTATGCACCATGTATTTATAGCTAACAAAAGCTAAATGAAGCAGAGGGGTGAAGCTGCAACGCTCAGTAAGTCGGTTTTCTTCACCGTACAGGAGATGTGCATCGTGGAAGAACCTCTAGAGGAATTCACATCAAGACACAGTCTGGAGTGGAAATTTTTATTCCTGGATCACAGGTTGGTGACAAGAAAGGCACTCCTGGTTGTGTTCGGTGCTTGACTACTGCTATTTTTGTAAGTGCAATTCTCTCAAATAGTGTTCCGTTTCACATCTAAATCAAATGAACAGAACGGTTGCCACTGAAATTACTACAAAAGCTGATGTTTACTGTTTTACATTTATTTTTGATTTATTTTTATCAGTCTTTTAAAACAAAACTACTCTGTTTCTCAGGCCAAATTTGTGATTAGCTTGTTCTTGTTTCCTTTAAAAATATCAGCGGACCAAAGTCTGTCACATGGCAAAATGATCTAATTATTATACAGCTGCAGAAATCATTCTTTCCAAATCCAGCCATTGATTGCGTGTGTGCAATTCCCACCGAGTTACAGAGGGAAAGTCTGTGCTGGCCTGAGGCAACCGTGCTGGCAAATGTACAAAGCAACTGCCTCAGCACGCCACGGACGGGCTCTGCAGGCACCCAGGGGGAAGCAGCACAGATGATCTCCCCTCCTACCCCCTAGTCCCGGCAGACGATGACTTCCTATCACCTTGCCACACATTTTCCCCTGTGCAGGGACTGCGGGAGCCGCAGCAGAGCCCCTGACCAAGGAACAACCGGGGAACGGCTCCCTCACAGCAGGTTCCTGTGTGAAGGTCCCTGAGAAGCTGAGTTGCTTTCCACAACCACATTTTCTCTGGAAAGATGGGGTTGTCACAACCTTGTCCTGGGGGGACAGCGCCTGCCGGCATGACTGTGCCCAGCTGGGCATCCCAGGCACAAGGTGGGAGATAGTCAGGATCTGGTCCCTGGGGTGGACAACTGTACAGCGACAAGCAAGAGCAGATCTGGGCTTTTTCCATATCCATGTCAACATGCAGAACTGTTTGGTTTGTGGTTTATGAATTCACTTATATTGTGCCTAACTGTAGGGCACCGCCGATTATAGGATACTTGCCTTTTGAAGTGCTGGGTACTTCTGGCTACGACTATTACCATATAGATGACCTAGAGCTGCTAGCAAGGTGCCACGAACACTGTAAGTATCGCATGGCCCATTCCTGTGGAGTCACTGGCACACCTTTTTGCAGTGAAATGTAGTTTCAGTTAAAATTGATTTAAACTTAGAAGGGGAGGTTTGACCCTTGCCTCATGCCTGTAGGTCTTAGTAGAGCTGTAGCAGATCAGGGGCACCGCAACTGATCAGCATCTGGGCCAGACTAATCAAGCTTTGAAAAATACAATTTTACCTTCTATATCCCCCAAAATAGTCAACAAGACTCATTGAATGGATAAAATATGCGAGATTAGACCCCCCAGGAATAGTTCAAGCAATCTCAGAGGAGATCCTATTTTGTAAAATTCTTGCAGATTATTTACCCTAATGTTGTTCACCATGTATTTGGGATTACCCGTGATTACTTAAATATAATCTATTAAGATTTAATTGAAAATCTCTTTCACTAAGTAAAGAAAATGAGGCAATGCTTCACAAATCTTTGCTTACAGAATTGGCTGAAACATCTCCGCTTACCACTTCTGGGTGTCCTGAAAATATCGCATCAACTTTAGTTTTTATATGTTGGCATTAAAATATAGAAAGACTAAATATGTGCATTTTTGGGAACCCTGTGAAATCACTGAGGAAAAAAAAGCAGAGATTAATTTTGTTGGTGAATCTTTAGAACCTTCAATTCACTCCAGTTTACTGCAGTTTGAATTCTTGTCAGTCTGGGAATTTTCTTTCAATTTCAAATGATTTTTGTCTTTGCACAATGTTATCTCTCAGACTCGCTTCATTCTGAATCCATCTGCACACAATACTCATCTTTTCAAGCATTTTTATCCTGTACTTTTCTGTTACGGAATTTATGATCACTCTTAGAAATTAATCCCAGATGCCTAATTAAGCAGTATGTGATCAGCACATAAACCAGGGTAAGATCTATGTTTAAATTGTAGCAGACACTAATGCATTAGTGTCCAAAGTTAAGGTTAATTGTACTGTGTAAGAATGTACCTTTCCAAGTGTCAGAAGAAGATACCTACTGATCTTTATGATTTTTGCTCTATCATAAGACTGACAGGACCACTCACTTGAAAGGTGCTCAGACTCCTGTCTCCCTTGGGAATCACCAATATTTTTGTCACTCTTTTCACATTTCGTGTCATTTTCACATCAGAAATTGTGCTATAAGCTGTGTGTATTTTCTGTTGACAGTGATGCAGTTTGGCAAGGGGAAGTCGTGCTGCTATCGGTTCCTGACCAAAGGACAGCAGTGGATCTGGCTCCAGACCCATTACTATATCACCTACCACCAGTGGAACTCCAAGCCAGAGTTCATTGTGTGCACACACATGGTGGTAAGGTATGGAAAATCATATTAACCAGTGGGGAAATAAAGGACAGTAAGATGAGGGCATCCTCATGACTGCCAACATTTTCTCTTAAAAATATAATATCTTTTACATAACAAAAATTTAAGCCTGAACTCTCTGAAGGAAACACGTTCATTATAGAAAAATGATCAGACTGAACCTTACTTTATGCTAAGCTTGATTTGTCAACCATGAGTTTAAGGACAAATTAACTGTTGCATTTTTCCATTTTGTGCAAAAATAGATAATAGGCAGATCCCTTAACTATTCACTTCCCCTAATCCTTACATTGTTTTTAAAGAGATGTGTGGAAGCTTTCCAATGAAGTCATAAAGCGGTTGTAGAATGTGAATTTGACCTTTATATATACTTATAATATGTAAGTAAATATATATATATAAAATACTTTAATATACTTCTTAACTTCAAGAAGATAGGAACAGAGCAAAAACTGAATATTAAAACAGTCTCTCAAATGTTATTCAGTAGCATTTGACTTAAGTGATTTTTCAGCTGTTCATTTAACCTGTAAAATGTTGCAATATTTTGTTCCTCCACTTGCTTAAAGTACCTTTTATGAAATATAACAATACCATGCTGATACGTAGATGTATATTTTCCATTCAGTTATGCAGATGTTCGGGTGGAGAGGAGACAGGAGATGGGCTTGGAAGAAGTGTCCTCAGAGGTTGTGTCCTCAGCACTAAAGGTACAATGAGAAAAGCTTTTTTCATGAATATATGTAGTAATCACAACTTTTTCCTATGTTAACGTCACTGAAGACTCCAGCATTGTCTTTCTGAGTGTCTTCCCTCAACTTCAGAATTCATTGCTCACTTGAATAATTTTAACGTAAATTGGATAAGTTCGTGAAAGGATAAACCTGGAGATCAGTAACAGCCACAAATTAAGTGGAACATGGGCAGGGGCAACCTGAGATATCTCCACCTTTCCTTGGCAAGGTACTACAGTTTAAAGATTCATTTGGACTTGTTCTGGCAATCAGCCTTCTTCGCTACATCTCGGTGATCTGCTGAGGGAAGAAAGAAAAGCTCCTCCTCAGTACATGGCTGAGTGTCTCACAGAGGTTGCAGTTGCTGTCACATCCAACTGAATGCAAAAGAAAGAATCAGAAAAACATCTGAAGGCACGAAATTACTATGGCAGTAGCTTGCTAGCTATTTCCAACTCAGTGACAGCTCTTTGTAAAATGCAGTAGTTAGATGTTATTTGGAAGGGACATTGACACCTGTGCCCAGGTCTTCTGCTGACCTACCTGGGATTAGTTCTGCTCAAGTCTTTTTTAGGCCAGCCAAAGAACTGGGTGTGCAACCATTACTAGATGCATCTCAAAATGATTTTACTCTGACAGATGCAATAGCTATTCCCTTTTTTTTGGTTTGTTTTAGGACAGTGGCACCAGCTTGGATCCTGAACAGCACTTTAATGCACTTGATATTGGTGCCTCAATCCTCAGCGCTAGTCGGACACCCTCAGTATCATCCAGGAGCTCACCAAAATCTTCCCACACACCCAAGTCGGACCCAGCA
>NW_009598624.1:8446-14200 GCF_000690535.1 Cariama cristata | reverse complement strand
ATTCCTGGGTTACTGCATTATTTTTAATTTAGCCAAGTTACAGAATGTGTGCCTATATACCACAGCTGCTAATTTAACAGTTATTTATGAGGTATCGAGAATATGTGTTTGTCACTGGCAATGAAGTGCATAATCTGAAATGGTAACGTACAAGAGGGAAGGTTCTAGTGCAACCACCTATACACTGGAAAATGAGTGGTGGGACTACCTGTGAGACCTCCTGTTTCAATCTGTTACGAAAATGAGGACGTCTGTCTTCAGATTTGAAGGCATCAGTATGAGCAATATAAGGCCCCTCTAGACTTACATGAGTAATAACAGCCTGTAGGTCATTCTGTTCTGGCCAAGTTTCAGGATGCTCCAGCCTTGACTTGGGTACACCTTACACACTCGCTTTGCTCCCTGGTCTAGAAGAAAAGCCGATGAACTAACCTGAATTTACAGTTATTTGGCCCATATGAAGGGAGTTCCAGCTGGTTTTGAACAGCTCTTGGGTCCTTTTGCTCTGTTCATTGGAGCACAGAATCGTAATCTGTCTCATTTACTTTTATCTTTACGCAGACTCTCCTTATAAGTTTAATTTTACTGCCATTGAAGTCAACAAGAACAGCCTTGACTCCTGCTGGAATTTAGCCAGGCCGTAATCATTTCTAGCCAGGTCTCATTGTAATACTCACTTCAAATGGGGATGATTTCCAGCATATGAGAACTCACTGGTACTTTTCTTGCAGCTACACCAACAAAGCTGATTGCAGAGTCTAACACTCCCTTGCCAAGAACACCGAGCAC
Source organism: Cariama cristata (assembly GCF_000690535.1). Classification (NCBI taxonomy): domain Eukaryota; kingdom Metazoa; phylum Chordata; class Aves; order Cariamiformes; family Cariamidae; genus Cariama; species Cariama cristata. The sequence goes on along the minus strand of NW_009598624.1, from coordinate 13,411 downwards.
ACAGCAGGATTTGTCCGTGCACAGACTCACTCAGCCTACTGCTCTTCAGGTAACTTCACAGAGTCATCACAGTGGGCAGATGATATAAAACATGTGCCACATAAGCAGCTTTGCAATTAAAAAAGACTTACGCAAAAGTCATGGCATTAGAAGAAACCTAAAATTTAAAGGAGCCAAACTTATAAAGTTTTGTTTTCTTCTGTTTTAACCTAGGTTTCTTTGCCTTCTCAGCCTCCATGTGAGCTTCTCTCACAGCAATTGCTGCCTCAAGTAACTCTGCAAAATCAGCCTGCACCTCTGGCACAGGTTAGTTGGGGATTTGAAAGTGGAATGGGTTGTTTGCTTATCTCCTGATATTTTCTCCTTTTGGGGCTTTTAGGTTACCCCTTTAGTAGCTAAAATCCCCAAATCCACCAGCTCTCAAACACTTAAAATATTGTGGGGAAGTAACCTGAATCGTACACTTGTGCGTTTAAACATGTATCTGCACACAAGCAATCACAGCAGAAGCCTGTAGGTTCAGGTGCGCACACACATCTATTTCACAGGAGGACAAAAAACAGATGGAAAAAGAGTTTTCAACTTTGCTTCTACAGAATCAGGTCCCATCAAAATGAAAGTCACAATGAGAATTAAACCCAAAAACTAACAGAGACACTCAGTCCTCCTAAAAACATCTATTTGGCTGTGCTGCGGCAGAACTAACCAGCAGTAAAGGACATGCAAGTTCAACAAAACCCATTTTGTGAGTGTGCCAGTAATGGTGAGGATGCTGCTGGAGACAAATTCCTCCAGTGAAATCTATTAACCTGTATCTCAAAAGCAGGTGATGGCCCAAAAAGCCACCTGAATGTTTCATTTGCGGTGGATTTTGAAGGAGGAAATTTGAGTACCATGTTCCCATCACACTGTTTCTCTCCTGTGGTCATGCTGTGATGATACACCCCATCATCCTCTGATTTTAGAAATGATAGACTATTCCTGGACGTAGGCTTGGTACCCTGTACTCCCTCACAAGACCCCAGAGTTTCTCCTGGTAGCGTATAAAACATACAAAGTCCTTAGGATCCCTGCTTTAAAATAACAAATTCTCATTTATCTTCTATGTTTAACATTCCTTTCACAACTCCACACCAGCATGCGGTGAAGAAACAGCATATCAATTATCTGCTCTGAGCATTCATTTTCTTTTACAGATATTCCTCTCCATTATTCATTAATGCACTTCCAAACATCAATTAGTTTGTTTATTATAAACCCACACATGTTTTGTTTGACTTTTTTCTACTTCCCTTTCTTCTCCATCAAAGCTCTTTGAGAAGAGATGCTTTCCAGTTGTTTACCTAGAGCCTTGCTGCCTCACCCCTTCCCAGTAAAATGCTCTTATTGGCATGCCAGCTCCATTTCTTTTCTGCCAAATAGGAGCACTGTCCAGTCGCACGGCCACTGGTTAAACCTCTTTGGGCCAGCTAAATCTTGGTGAATGGAAGAGGGCTGACCTGAGTCTGTCAACACAGGCAGCCCTCTGGCAGCCCTCTTCTCGACTGGCAGCAAAGTCATAGCAATGCTCCTGGCAGAGCTCAAGATGGAACTTGATGGGGAGCAGGGAAATAACACCAGGACGTTGCAGTTCAGGTTGCTGATGCTCACAATTCATAGCAATACTCCAAAGACTCGGGTGATTTTCATAAACTATTAAGAAAATTATGAAACTATTCTATATTTCCCACCTTAAAATAATAAACATGTCAGCCTACAGCAAGATAATTGGTTATTTAAAAGACAAGGTGCCTGCAGCACTAAGCAAGTGAGAGACAAAACCCAAGTACACATACTTCCCACCATGAGCCTTTCCTTGGATTCCTAGTTGACCATTTCACAGCAGTTTAGCAGCAGAACACAAACTCATCACTTTTAGAGATAGCGTGGCCGGGTGCCCCGCTGCCAGCCCACGAGGAGGAGTTGCACAGGTTCCCCGCTGCCTTTCTGCCACTCGTCCTCAGCTGAAGGTGACCGATGGCAGGAGCCGAAAGGCAGCGTGCCGAGCCTGGCCATGCAGGACCCGGGCATCCTTGCGGCTAAGATTCAGCTACAGTGCGGCAGGCAGGGGAAAGGACATTTTAAGTGGCCACGATTGCATCTGCAGCGAGCAGCTAGCTGCCACCTCGGGCACCATCTGCTTGAACTTTGATTAGTTTTATTTCAAGCAAAGGCTGTGATGGTTTTGTCTCCGTCGAAATGCAGTTTTAGCTTCTGCCTTGCTTGTCTGAATGAACAGACAGCACAGTACTAGATGTCACCTGAATGTAAATGGTTTACTTTAAACCAAGTTCTCCGTATTAGAATATTTGTTTGTTTGCCTTCCTCATTGTAATGAATTAAAATCCCCTACAACACAGCGGATGTTGATGACTGAATAATAATTAGCACTAATAATCCGTTTGGGATTGTGCAGGTGTTAGTCAGAAGACAGAAAGAATGAACAAGTTGTTCGGTGAGCTGCAAAACTAATAAAACCCGGTTTCCCAGGGGCTGCGCCGTGCAAGGCTGCTGCACAGACCCAGCCTTTCCCGCAGGAGGAAGGGACCAGTGGATCCCTCTCTCCTTTGCTCAGCTAAAGCTTTCATGAAATTACAGCAACCTAGTATTTTTGACTCTCACAACTCTGTCGCACATCTCTAGCATTGGCCAGAAGGACTGAAAGTTGGAAGGTAGGCAGAAAAGAAAGGTTTAAAGGAAACTGAGCGAAAAAATAAACAGGGTCTCTTTTCTTTACCCGGCCACCTGTCGTCACGAAAGTTGTAAGAACAGAATGTCTTTGAGGTGTCCCATCTTTTTGCTCATCACATCTGAAATGGGAGGCCATCCTGACAGGCACAGGGGCCATACGTCCCCTCCCCTGGCTGCAGCCCCCCAGCACCCAGAGAGAGGGAGTAACCCTGGCACCCTGGGGTGGCACCCAGTGGAGAGGAACACCCTTCCTCGGGCATGGTCCGGCTAACCTCTTTCAGATGTCCATGCTGCCGGAGAGGAGTCACAGCCCAGAAATGCCTGTCCCTCTCCCGGGGCTGTACAGCCTGCCTGGACCGTCAGCGCCAGTGCATCGAGCCTGTCCCTACCAGAATATCTTCATCTTTTCTTTTTTTTTTTTTTTTTTTTAAGAAACCAGACTAAAATTACTGCTGTGGGTTTTTTTTTTGTCTGCATTAACAAACCTTGATTAAAGTGGTGTAATTATAGCTATTTCACAGGTTTAGTCTTCCATGTTTGACTGTATCTGGAAAGCTGACACTTCTCTGTGTATAACATGCACTTTTCTGAGCATCCTAGAGACACTTGTGAATACCTAAATGAGACAAAGAGCAACTTCATGTGATGCCAACGGCAGAGTTAAAGCTGTGCAGTGTTTTCTGTGGAACATTATGAGTTAAGCTCTTTTAATTTACTATACAATTACAGATTTCTCTCCTAATTAGTAGAGCCATTAATGATCTTGAGATAAATACTCTCTGGTGCAGGTCAATTGCTGTTAGTGTCTCATTGTACAGAAACAATAGAAGCTCTGTAATCACAGGGGTCATGGCTCGAGTTATCAACAAATTTAGGGGTTAGAGTGAGAAAGGGAATGTCCTGGTTTGGCTAAAACAGGATAGTTTCTCTTTTCAGTAGATTTTCCTTCAGTTAAGTTTCTTCTAAGTAACTTCACTTTCTGAATCTGGCTACATGTTTTTCAGATGGTGTCTGCTTTCAGAATTGCTAACGCTCAATGTTTATAATTGTTACTAAAGTAACAGTAGGATTGGTATGCAGAAAGGCCCATGTTTATACTTATTTTTGTGGGAACCAAGGTCACTGCTGGCTTTCTTATGGTGCACAAGTGAAAAGGCGTAAAAGGGTCACACCTGCAGGAAAGTGTGGAGGGGACAGGTGACCAAAACCTGACCCACGAGGTATTCCATCCCATCCACATCACACTCAGTATAAAGCTAAGGGATCACGGGGGTCGGCCCTCCTTTGATGGCCGGCATCTCTGTGGGACCCTGCTCTTCCTCCTGCCTCCGATCCCGATCCATGTATTCCTGAATCCGGTTCCTGTCGGCTGCAGAGTCCAGTCTAGGACATCCGGGTGCCCGCCCTGCCATGGCAGCGGTGCGAGCCGCCTTGACAGAAATTCTGTGATCGTCATTGGGAAGCTCAGTATTGGTTTTGTATATTTTTATCTCTATTATTAGTAGTATTAGTATTAATATTCTTACACTCTTTGTTATTGCTTTCTTAAAGTAGTTTTAATTTTCCAACCCATAAGTCTCTCTCCCTTTTCTCCTTTCCTTTGCCTTCCAGGGAAGGAAGGGGTGAACAGAGAGCATCTGCCATCGGCTTTAAGTGCCGGCCCAGCCTTAAATGGTGACAGGGAAAAAGGCAAAAGAGAAAGTTTCTTGTCTTCTTCAGTAATGGCTTTCACTCTAGTATACCAGCTAACTGTTGTTAAGTGTATTAATGCAAAAAGCACATGAAAAAGAGAACAAAAAGACAATACTAGATGAAAATGCTATATATAAGAAGATGCTGAAAAAAAATTAAGGAATAATAATTTAAAATCAACAGCAATATATTTGAATGCCACTTTGCAAAGCAAATTCAAATTCAAAACTAAGGCCTGGAAATGGATTTTGTTTCCTATTGAAGCACAAAATTATTATAAAATTAACTGCTCTAAAATCCCTTACGTTTATTAATTGAAGAAAATCGGGTACTTTCATGTATTTAACTGGTTTAAGGCAAATTGGCTAGCTCATACAAATCTGACCTGTCACATTTAGATTTCTCTAAGTAGCCAGAAATTTCATTTAACTGTACAGTGTTGTTAGTGCCAGAGCACTCCTTAATTCCTTTCGTGTTACCATTTTTGTTTTCCGATTAAAAGCCAGGAATGATGTAAGCCATCGCACCTCCACGGAGCAGGAA
>NW_009598624.1:0-8432 GCF_000690535.1 Cariama cristata | reverse complement strand
CGGGCATCGGTTCCCCCACCAGCTCAGAGCCACTGCAACAACCACAGGAACAGGGAACCATTTTCCACTCACGACAAAATTATTATTTTCCTTTTGCCTGGACACTCACAGCACCACACGTTTTCAGAAAGGTCTTGGATGCCTTGATTACAGAAAAGCTTACAGATATTTTGAAGTGGGGTTTTTTTCCAAAAACTGTTTTTTTACTTTTGGAATACAAGTTCATGCAAAGCAATTATTCCAAAGCCTATTAAAGTAATAATTAACTTTGGTGGACTTTGAATCATACCCGAGAAGACCAAATAAAACTAGGAATTTATTGCTGTGTTAGTCCCCTCCACAATTCTTAAATGACTCCACTTTGTGCCAGGTATTGCTGCTACTGGAGGCTGCACCTTTTTCTTGACCCTGATTAGTGATCTCCATTTTATATTATTATTTAGAATAGCCTTTCTCCCACTAACCTGGCCTATTCATTTTACGTCAGGTATAAAAATAATGAGTATTCCTTGTAGCTTGACTACTACTCAGCCAGAGAAATCTAGAAAAGGTTTATTGTGCTCAGCTGTTGCGTGATGCTATAGCAAGTCATCAGTAGAATAAACCATTGCAGCGCTGCTATTTCTGTGTGGAAAAAAGGAAAGCGTTAGTAAAACACGTCTGGAATATACAGTTATGCCACGCTGAGGGCTCCAAACTACAGGCTAATAAAAATAATGCACTCATTTACCATTCAGTTAAGATACTCTTGATATTTTAAAGTAGCATACTCTCAAAAACAGCACTTCTGATAATTCCCTAACAGAACAGGTTCAGTTGTAAGCAGATCACTCTAACTGAAGCAATTTATGGGTGTAAAATTGAAAACAGACAAGATTTATCTCTGCTTCAGTGTTACTGTATTACAAACATGTCTTTTATTCCTTCTGTTGTGCTTTACAATCAAGAAACCAATAACTTCTTACAGAAGAATGTTCTATTGAGGCCTGTTTGTATTACAATGACTGACTTTTTCCCCCTTTTTTTTTCAGTTCTCGGCACAGTTCAGCATGTTCCAGACGATCAAGGATCAGCTAGAGCAGCGGACCCGGATCCTGCAGGCCAACATCCGATGGCAGCAGGAGGAGCTCCAGAAGATACAGGAGCAGCTCTGCCTGGTCCAGGACTCCAGCGTACAGGTGAGTTACTGCTGAGAGGGGCAGAGCGAAGCATCCTCTCTTGCGTGGCCATTGACACGGTTGGCAACTTAAAATTAGCTCCAGAGTCCAGGAAATCTGGACATGTGGAAACTAGCTCATCTGAATGAGGATGTTGCCCTCTGAAAGCCTCTTGAGTAACCTATATCAAGAAAGATTTAAGAGCTCTCTGGAAGAAGAGAAGGAAGAAATAGCTCAACCTTAGGAGGAGGAGAAGAATTTGGGTCATTTACAGTAGCATTTAATACTTTATCTACTGAGTCTTCAGACTGAGCAGCTGCAGTAGAAAAATATTCAAGTTCAGACTTGCCAATGATTATGTCTCTCCAGTTCATTAGCTTCCATCCAGTCACTGCTTGCTTCATGTTGGCATCACTCGTGCTCAGTATCTTGTCTGTCCAACTCTTCCTTAGCCAACAGCCCTCCTTCAGGCAGTGCTCATCTCTTTCATTCGCTCCCTGTTTTCCTGACCCTACCCCAGCCCAGACACAGAGCACAAGAGATTAATTTCCTTGTCACGTTAAAAAAACCCAAACCTCTGCTGATATTCATTTGTTCACACCTGGGAGGTGCCTGAATTTGTTCTTCACTGGACCAGCTTAAGCCTTTAGGGTGAAGCTGACTGAGCCTGATCTTCTTCTGCCTTTCATACCTCCTACGCAGAGCTAGAATTCACTAAGTACAGTATCTGCTTTTAATTCACCAAGTACAGTATCTGCTTTGTACTACCCCTTATGTCTACCAAACCTCAGAAATAATAGCAAGTGCAGTTCAGTACATCGCAGGTTTCACTTAACGATAAATGGACAAATCATCATGGGAGTTTTCTGAACATGGGGTGATTATTGCTATCTTCCTCATAATTTAACTATAAATGCCAGGTTAAATGACCCCTGCTAGAAATGTTGCATTGGGGGCCCACAGTGAATATTGTACTAGCAAGATTTTTTTAGAAGACAAGCTCTGTCACAAAAACGAAATGTCTCAAAGAATATTTTAAGCACAGGATGAAAACCTGGGACCTACTGAAATCATTTTTTTTAATTTTGCTCCAAGCTTCCACAGAAATAGACCCTCACCCATCATCAGCACCTGCGAAATGCAGCTTCACATATTAAAACAAATTGGGATTGTATGTTTAGGCAATTAAAGGATCAGGGAAGCCAAATTAGAAACTTTGCCACCTAAGTTGCTGCATGTGGACTGCTGTAAGACAGCACAGCAATCGTGGCTCCCAAAACCAGGACTCTCTGTTCCTGCTGCCATATAAGCATATAGGTAGACTGGGTTTAACTTCAGTACATTTATTCTATTGGTTCTGCACTGACTTTGATTAGTGCGAAGGGAAAGTCTCTGCAATTAACTGGCCTTCAGGTCAGAATGATGTCGTATGTCTGAAAGCTATTATTGTTGTTATGAATATCAAGAGATGTGATATTCTCACTTCCTCTCTTTTTAATTGGGTGAAAACCATTACTTTCTCCTGGTGAAGTCTTCAATAGTCACATACACTCATCCTTTTTTTTTTCATAATTCAGGCAAAAATAGAGTATCAGAGCACATTCTTATGAGCAGGAAATGGATTTTATTTTTACATAGCTGTGTTCCATATGTGCTAGGGTGCATTTAAGAACATAAAGACCGTGGGACAGATTCTCAGATATGCTCACAGGGACCTCAAGCAGGGAGAAGAGGAGGCCCAGTGGGTAAATGGTGGGTAGATCTGTACTGCCCACCCCATACCAATTTGTAGGTCTGAGTTATACCATTTGGGTGATCCTCTCCCCCATGAAGACTGTACCAGGTTGGATCAAGTATTTTCAGACTAGTACAAGTTCTCTGGTGTCAGTACTGACCATTTCCCAGCTTACTGCAGGTGCAGAACTGAGAGGGAGGGGGAACGGAGGGCAGCTTGGAAATGCAGGGGCTGCATATCTGCCTGAAGGGGCAATGCTGGACGGGAAGGATCATCCTCTGTAGTTTGGGTGCCTTTCGGTCTGCTCAGAGCAATCAAACAAGGCAATGAGATGCGAGCGATCACACTGACTCATGGCCAGGGCCTTTTCCTTCTCCCACTTTCTCTAGGGTAAAAAAAAAACCAAAAAAAAAACCAATAAAAAACCACCAAAAAACAACAAAACACACACAAAGAGATTACTGTGCTGTTGCAGGGTTAGAGTGAGACCAGGAATTAGCTTTGTCTTATTTGGCTAGGGGCAACTTAAAAGAAAGCCTCACACTTTTGCATGCAGCAGTTCTGTGACTCACAAGCGGCGAGGAGTAAACTGTTACATCAGAAAGCCAACCATGTATTTTGCCGCACAGATTTCATCATTCAGGGAGCTGGATGTCTGCAGACATTGATCTGCGTCTATTATCAGAGCTACAAAGCATAGTAGCAAACAGGCGAGCATTACTATCAAGCACATTTCTGGTCTCTTTAATATTCCGCACAGAAGAGCTGTAAGCATGGGGGAGTGCCGTAGGCTGTCTGACAAGGGGGAAGTGTTCTCTGGTTTTCCCTCATTAGCTGATTTATTAGCATATCTTCCCCACTGGTTCACTCCCTTCCACACAGAAGTGTACAGGTAGTTCTGTGGAGAATTAAGCCCGATTTCCATTTCCTTCAGAGATCTTCAAAACTGCAGTACGGCAGTCCACCAAGAAACGCTTTCCCAACCAGACAGACATTGAGCATGGTAGTCTGCATTAGAAACTATTTCCAAGAGCCTTGCGTGATGAAAGATGAAACTAGCAGGAGGGTTGTGGGCCCTGAACAAAAGTGTTCAAAACCCCATTAAATCCCTGTTACTGCTTTTCCTGACAAGCGAAAGTATGAAGGACAAGAGCAGCAAAAGTAACCTCAGAAGTCTGAAGGATGCTGTGTCTGCTCCAGATTTGAACAGTCTAGCTAATGAATTGCAGATGGGGAAGAAGGCAGAAGGGCTGAGCCTGACCACCCTGCAAGAACTACAAACGAGACCATCTACAGCCACCCATCATTTGCAAACCAGGCTCCCTTCGAAGTCAGTGAATCTCAGCTTCTCAGTGCTGTGCTCCTCATCTTTACATATTTTACATGAAGAAAGAGTCTTGATGTCTATAATGATGAGCCCAAAGGCTATAATCCTCTGATTATCTGAAGGACAGGTAGAGTCAAAGAGCCGTTTTCCTCACGATGTCTTCCCAATGTGATTCATCCATTAGCTGTAGGGGTCATCTATCTTGGAATGAGGGGACAGCAGTGTCAGAGGGTCCCTCCTCTCCCTCACTGCTTTGCTGCCTATGTTAACAAGCTGGCCAATTAAAAAATATTTGTAACATGCTTCACCGATCTTGCAGTCTGCAAAATCAGCCACGAGACATGTCATTAGCAGCAATGCAGTTAGGGGGCTGCTAATTTATCTACTTGGATTTGCTCAGACTGGCAAAGATTTCATTCTTTATTAGGGGGTTTCTGTTGTTATTTAAACCTCTCGTATTTCAGTGTTTCAGGGGAATTCAGACAGGCCTGTCACAAAAGAGGCACATTATGAAAAAACACCATTAAGTTTTGTACAAGTGAAGCATGTTCTTGCTTTTAGGCTTAACTAGCAGGTAGAAATTCCACACTTTGATCCTCTCTCAGGTTAACTCTTGTTTTGATGAGGCATCTTGAGTCTTCCAGTTCTGCAGAGATGGGTTAAATGGCACCATCGCTCCCTGCCCTGAGCTTGCTTTTTCCAGGACATTTATGTTCAGATGGTAATAATGCTGCTTTGGCCATTATAATGCAACAGAGGGTCCCTAGGTATGAAACATTCAGAGCCCTCTCAGGGTACAAACACACGAACAAACGAAATTGGTTTATTGGGATAAACTTGGTCGTAAATTTATAGTGTGTTAGCTGCGAACCATTAACCGTGCACGTTCCTACCCAGTGGCTCACTCTAGTAATTGCAAAGTAGGTTACCCTGCTTTCTTTCAAGGATAAGCTCCTCCGCCTTCACCTGGCAGGTCCCTGCAATGAAAGTCGTTCGCTGCAAGTTCACGCCCTGCCTGATGTTCGCATCAATAGATAGACATTGCATTGGACGAACTTGGTATTTCTCCAGCGCTGTGTGCCACGTACAAGGAGGACGCTTAAGATAATCCTCCTAAAGGTCTTAATTTGCAGTGATCTGGCCAGTACCAGTGGGCTCATGCTCCCCACCACATTTTCGAAACATGCCACTTGTTTTTCCTGTTCTGAATTTTGTATCAAAGTTTTAATATCAAATTTTACATCAATGGTGACCAGTTTCATTGCTAGAGCTAATTGAGTGAGTTCATTTACTAAACATGTCCAAAGCTTAGCTTCTATATACAGAAAATAAACAAGAAAATGAATTTTCATAATTTCTGTCTTTGATTTATTCATAGTAAGACCTATTTACTTGGCAGAAGTTGTGAGACCATCTGTCTTTCTGATATGTAATGGCTCCAAACTCAGTGAGCAGTGTTTTTAAAAGAAAACACTCGGAGCTAGTTTCAAACCTGCTAGAAGCAGCCCCGGCTCTGTCACTTGACCCATTTTATTTCTATCAGACATCTCTGAGACGCGGTTAGCCTACAGCACCTGAAACAAGCCGTTGCTTTAGGTCCATTAACATTTTCCTTAATTGCCCCTCTCTCCCGGCTGATTAATGTAAGTTTTGTCTGTACCTTTTTTCTGAGTAGAATCTTGGCACAGAGAAATTCATTAAAAATTTATCATATTTAAATAAAAACTGTGTTTTAAAAATAAGTACAAACATGATGGATCAACCCAAACTTATGCAAAGAAAAGCAATGCATTGTGCCGGTCCTTTGGAGAAAGGCATGGGTTTTTTCCAAGAAAAATTAGAGGGGACATGATCGTTTAGGGAATTGTTAATATAGCAATAAGCTGCAGAAAGGTGTACTAATTACTGGGCGTACCTCAGATGTACTGCTAGGCATGAGACTGATGGATGAATAATGAAGAGAATAATTGTGATTCTGATTTCATTTAAACCCTAAAGTAGCTCCACTTAAATTAATGGAGTTCCACACGTGTAGCAGTGGTGTGGAATCAGAATCAGATCCAAAAATGCCTTCAACTATGTGGGATGCGTACTTCCATGAAGTCCTTGGTGGCAAGAGGCTAGGTTCAAAATATTGCAAAGATAGCTTGTAGCATTAATAATTCATAGTTTTAAAAGATGCCTTTTTTCTCTGTTTAGCTATAGGAAAAGAAATAGAAAAGAAAAGCAAAAATTCCCAAGCCCTACAACTTTTAAAGAAGAAACGCTCATCTTGCAATGCCAGAATGGAGAGTAGATCATTTACAGAAACACTAACAGAGGAGCTGCTAGCTCTTTTGCACAAGTCAAATGCATGGCACAGTTAGGGAGAACACCGGGTGACAGTTACCTGATGGGAAATCAGATAAATGACAGTGACTGTCTGTTTACGTGTCTTCTCAATGATAAGGACACGGCCATTCAACACAGAGAGCTCTGGCCTGACTGTGGCCTCATTAAAAACATTCGACAAGTCAGCTGGATGTAAGGTGTTGAATTTCCAGAGATAAATTCGAAAGCAGCCCTGTCTGAAAGGCAGGCTGATTTTGTTGAAAGAAGAAATGAAAGAACTGAAAAGACATGGAGTTACTCTCTTCTCTCCGGTCAGGATGCCCCAGAACATGGTGAATGTACAGGGAACTGCTCTTACGAGAGCTGTGCCTGCCCCACGGAGAGAGGACTTGTACCTTCAGGACACATTTTGCAAGTGAGTGCACTTGCAGAACAAGAAATCCAGAAACTAGAGACAGCAGAACTGTTAATGTAGGAAAGACAGGTGATTTCCAACTAATAATAAATGCATAGTGAATCCAGAAACGTGATAACTTTATTTTAGAGTATCTCTTTGGATTTAATTCTGTCACCTTGATTATCCAAGACAACTGGGCTATGTAAATAAACCCTCCCGCCTTCTTTTCCAGATGTTCCTACAGCAGCCGACGGTGTCCCTGAGCTTTAGCAATACTCAGCAGCCGGAGCCACAACAGCTACAGCAGAGGTCAGGGGCCATTTCTCAGCAGCAGCTCGTCCCCAGTCCTCAACTTCAAGGGCAAATCGCATCTTCGCAAACAGCGAACCAGCAAGCACTGAGAGAAGCAAGTGTGATATCGAGCCAGGTAATAACTTCTTTGAATAGAGAAGCATTTGTATGGAAAGAAGATACTGAGCTGTTATTAAGCAAGCAAAACCATGTCAGTCCTGTAAGTGCGCCTTTGCTTTTCCTTCCCTATTCTTCTATATAAGGGCAGTCTGTATAAAGGGTCTCCCTACAGCATTTACTTTATCTCAAATCCCTTTAAGACCTCAGCCAGAAGGGTTACTTGAGCAGCTGTTTCGGCTTGAAAACTGAGCAGGGGGACATGCAAAAGGTGTGGATGACTTACTGTTCTTCAGCTGATCCTGAAAGAAACCTGACCAACCACACTGGAAACCAGCAATAGTGGTGTCAGCAGTGAGACCCCTCAAAAGCAGCTTTATCCCTGCTTGCTCCTTGAATCCGGTCAGATGCCATCGAGGCTGTCTGCTGTGGTGGCACCGAGTGGGAATACATTCAGATTTGTGCGAGAGCCCCAGGTTGGGAGCGTAACAGATTCCTGCCCAGGGAAATAAAGTTCAGCCTCGGTTAGTAGCAACTGAGATCCGTGAAAACTAGTAGGTTTCGCATGGGATTTTTTTTTTTCTTACTGCTAGTTTCTCGACATTTCCAGTGTTTGGTGTTCCACCCACCTGTTGTACCTCCCTTCACGGAAAACTTAGCTCCTATTTCTGCTACCTGAGTGAGCAGCAAACGTAGCTGCATCGTTATCTTCAGACCCCTCCGCTGTAGCTTTTAACCTCCTACATACCTGCATTATAATGGCTCGATTAAAATAAAAAGTGTATCCGTATTATAAATAGGAAAAAAAAACCCACCGTTTTTTTCTTTAATAAGGTTTATTCCCATCATCGGGCTTTTACGGCAGGGCTAATCACACCTAACTTTGCTCCTGCCTTCATGGGGTGGCGTTTTATCTCCTCAGCTGCTTGACGGCACGGCTTTGCCCTCCCAGGGCTCTGGTCCCAAGGGGTTTGCAGGCCGGTAGAACAAAGCCTGAGAGCCGCGACAGGCGACAGGAACGCTGTCGGTTCTTGTATCCCGACAGCGGCCGGGCGGACGCATCGCCGGGTGTTATCG